>NW_024806802.1:0-3877 GCF_019175285.1 Sceloporus undulatus | reverse complement strand
ACACACAGACACAGACACACAGACAGAGCCTGCAACAGGCAGAGAAGGGCCTGGAAAACAGACAAAAACCTTTCATCTGCTCCGTTTGTTACAGAGGGAAATTGTTTCTTTGCCCTAAAGGGCTAGAAATCTAGGATTTTACGAGGCCATTAATTACCTCCAACTAATTAAATCAAAATTAAATGTGAGCAGAGGTGCATTTTCCTTATTAAAACGATTAAATAAAAAGCACAGATACACAAATAAAAAAACGAGTCTGGGATGGAGAGAAAAAAGGAAAACCAAGTACGAACGCAGCCCGTAATGAAGGCGCTTTCGGTATTTGCTCCAACTCATAAAGCCCAAGTTCATCAATTTCCTTTAAATATTAGCAACTTAATTAAATCTGTTTCCCCCCTTTAATCCCCTCCTCTATCTAAAATAGATCTGTCCACAGGCAGAAGTTGGTAACTCATGCTGACCCCATAATTCTATTTAAAAAGGGGGGGGGGAGAAAGCCCTCACCAAAATCCCTCAAACTGACAGGGCCTCCGGGGAAATTACGCTTCAGAAAAGGGATTAGCTCGAGTACCCAGATTTGGAAATGTTATTGGTCCTCCTCACTGGTGCTGCAGCCGGGCATGGGCACATCCGCATGGCGTGGGCACGGAGGGGCACCAGGAAGGGCAAAGGATGGAGGGGCCCAGCCTTGCCCCAATTGGGGCAGCAATGGGGGGGGGGTAAGAGCTGATGCCCACCTGTCCGCCAAATGGCAAAGGACAGTGCCCGCTACCCACCCGGCTGTCCTTCTGAAGCCAAACAGTGACCGCCTGCCCTCCAGTGAGAGTAATGGAGCAGGCTTTCCTGGGGGTCAGCTCAGGACGTTTCCTGGGGCTGAGGTCTCGCAAGGGGCCAGGAAAGTGGGTTAGTTTTAGGTGCCGCCTGGGTTGGTTTTGGAAAGGAGGCTGTTGCTAGGCTACCTCCGGAGTTTGCCATGGCCTGATGCTTCAAGGCTCTCTCCTCAGGGGAGCCGTGAATGAACTGGAACCGCATCAGGGAGGGAGGGGGACAAAGCCCCCCAAGGCAGCAGGGGAGGAAGAGGAAGAGGGTCCAGGCGGGCCCTCTGGAGCCAAAGGCCAGCCCAGGCGGGGCCACTGTCCCTGCAGCTCAGCCCCTCGGCCCAACAGGTCTGCTGGCCTCTCCATCCCTCCGGCAGACAGGATGCCAGCCAGGAAAAGCCCTGAGCGCATTCCTGAAGGCGGAGAAAGCAGGTCCACAGTGCACCTGGGGGTCACCCCTGGGGAGAGGGTGCTCCAAGGACCCACAAAGCCTTCCGCTCTCCCCCATGGTGGTCCTCCCTATATAGCCCCCCTCTGCTGAAACTGACTGGCCAGAGGCACTTCAGAGTCTGTAGACAAAGACACCTTGAAGAGAAGGGCAGCAAGGGCATTCCTCCAGGAAACCCCGGGGCAAAGGAGGAGGAAGAGCCCAGCTGTTGCTCCCAGTACCCCCAGCCCTCCTGCCCCCCACGTGCCCCAATGACTTTACCTTCCCCACGTACAGTGGTTCCGTGCCCGTGTATTCCTCCACCACGAAGAACTGGTTCCAGACCCAGCCGCGCTTCACGCGCCCGCTGCCCAGGGGCCCACCGTCCTCCAATTCTTCCGGCCCGGGGGCCCCGGCTTCCAGACGCATCGACCAAGCCCTTGGCACACCTGGGGCCCACAGAGAGACCCCCAACAGCACCAGCACCAGCAGCAAGAGAAGGGTCCGGGGGGAGCCGGGGGACGCCATCACCACAGAGCCCTGGCAGCCAGCAGAGGGGCAACGGGCATCCTTCAGGAGGCCACTGCCAGAGGCTGCTGCCGTGTGTCGGCTGTCCCTGGGCAGAGGGGCACTCCTGCATCCGTTGGGCAATGTCCCTCTTCAGGGAGCCAGTGGGCGCTCTGGGTGGCCAACCGCCTGCCCCCGGCCTTCCACCCCTTCGCCTCCAACACAGGGCCAGTCCTCCGGAGCCAGGTGAGCAGGCACCAGGGCCGGGCAGAATGAGGGCAGCCGGCACCCTGTCCAGAGTCTGTGCCCAGGCCCACCAGGGAGACGGGTGCCAGCTGAAAGGATTCCCCGGAAGAAGCCTTCTGCGTTGTACGTCCCACTCCAGGTGCCACAGGGAAGGACAGGTGCCCACTTGTGGCCACCCTTGTCCTGGGTGGGTTCACTCAGGGTCTATGGCCTCTTTGGGGGGATAAACAGCCCCCTGCCGCTCCATAGACTCAATGTCCCAAGGGGCCAAAGGGGTTCTCATCTGCCGCATGCGCGAAGGTCACACAGCTGAGTCAGGCAGTGATGGCGGCCAGAAGGCAGCTGCACACGAGGAAGACCTGCACAAGCTTCACTCCTGCAGAGGTTCCATGGCCACACCTCTGGTCCGTGGGTCCCATCCCAAGCTGCTGGCAGGGCCCTCCATCCTCGGCCCGGTCACAGGGGCAGCGGGGCAGCTGGCATCCAGCTTCAAGGCACACCTGGGAAAGAGACAGGGGTCAGTTGACTGGGCTGGGGACTTTTGCGTGGCCTGGAGTGGGCAATCCCCCCCCCCCCCGGACCTGTCCTGGCACCAGGCAGAAACAGTCTCTGGGGCTCAACTCGGTTCATTCCACATCTGCCCACATCCTCCGTTGTAAGTGGCACACATTAAAACTCTTTCAACTGGCTTTGAATTATCTTGTTCTCGTGCATCAAACTCTTTAATGTTCTTTTTGGCTGTTTAAATCTTTTTTTAAAAAAAATGTTTCACATTGTTTTAAATAGTTCAAATTGGTTTTATCTGTCTATTCCTCTCTTTGGGCCTATGATATAGGGCAGGATTTAAATATTTCAAAGAACCATAAAAATAAATGATCTTGGGTCTTTTCCTTCCAAGGATGGATTTCGACTGGTGGCTTGAAATCATGCGCACACACATGGAAGAAGATGCTATTATGCTCCAGGTGGCAACCTCCCCCTCCCCACATCAACATCACACACGGTGTAAAGAACTGCAATGGGGGGATGGGGGTCACGGCTTGAGGGGGACCCCCATCTTTGGAGCAAACGCCTTTCCCCTGGCCCCCTTCCTTGGGGGAAGCCCCCCAGAGCAAAAGGTCACCTCTTGTCTGGAGAAAGAATTGAAGCAGGACTGCCCAGTGGGCAGAGAAGGGCAAAGACCCCCCACCCCCACCTGCCCCATATATGGAGTCCTGGGACCCCCATTTGCTCTGCAGGGCTCCCCCAGGATCCCTGGACCCCTCCCTGGAGACTCTGGACTGGGGTCCTCCATGGACTGACCGGTCAGACAGAAAGGGATGGTCACAATGTGCTGGTTGTCTAACTTTGCTTTTCTTTTGTGATAAGTGTGCTTTTGGTTGCTCTTAATTCTAACTGTTGCACAGCGCAGAGCCTGCATCTATCACTTTTTAAACGCTTATTTTTGAGCCACCTTCCATTCCAGGACTTGGGAAAGGCAGGTGGGCGGACGGACGGACGCCGGACGGACGGACGGACGCAGACAGGGCTTTGCCTTTAGCGTTTGTTCCCCATTTTCCACAGGAGCTGCCAGCTCTTTAAAAATAAAAAAGTGGTGGAGTCTTCCCTCCTCTCCTTCCCTTCTTCCTTTCCTTGGATAAACATATTGCTTCCCAAGAGTCAGTAAATGCCTGCACTGTCCCTCTCTTTGGAGTCTCTCCCTCTTGCTTCTGAGGAGACCCATTCCGCCTCCAAGGAGAAGCCTCCCTCCCTTTCATGCACACACAGGCACCCCCCACCAGCCCCTTCAATGCACAAACCAACACAGAGCTGGCACATGGGGGGGGCAATCATTACATGTGTTGCAGCAAAATGGAGTGTAATGCAAGGCTGGGGGGGG
>NW_024806801.1:0-3878 GCF_019175285.1 Sceloporus undulatus | reverse complement strand
GCTCTTGTTTCCTTCTCTCCCTGGTTCTCTCTCCTAATTCTTCTCCTCCCTCGCGACATCCAGTCTCGCTGTTTCTTTCTCTTCTCACACAACAACAACCATCCACCCCCCCGAGTGACTCACAGCCCCTTTCTGCTTATTCCTCTGCTTCTCTTCCTGGTCCGTCACTTTCCTTCTCTTTTCACTAGCGTCTGCTTCTCCTCCTGGCTCTATTTCCCCTCTTCTTTCTCGCCACCGTCTACTTCTCTTCCTCATCCGTCGTCAGCTTTACTTCAGCTTTGCTTCCACCCTCTCATATTCTTCTACTCCTGGTCCATCGCCTATTTTTCTTTGTATCCTTCAATTCTTTACCTCTACAACATCAACTTCTCTTCCGTAGTCTATTGCTTGCTGTCCACCCTGTCCTCTTTCTTTCTTTCTTTCTTTCTTTCTTAATTCCTTCCTTCCTTCCTTTCTTCTTCTCCCTTCTCAAACTTCTCTCTCCCACACTTCCCTCCTTTCTTTTTTCAACCTCTCTCAGTTACCGTCCCCTCCATAGTGGTGCTCCTTTTCTCCGCTTCTATTCTCTTCTCTTAATTCTCGCCAATCACTCTCCTCTCACCGATCTGCACATTGTACTGCCAGACAGGCTGCTCTCCTGTTGAGTTCGGTGCTCCTGCCTCTTTCCAATGGAACTTCATAGACCATGCTTACAGTCCTTAATCTTTAGTCTTTGTCTCTAGTAATAGTTTCTTCTCTCCTCCGATAAAGGCTTCAAGAAAGAGGAACTTATATATCAGGTAGCTATCTTCTTTACGTTTATTTCCTCTCTTCTTCTTCTTCTTCTTAAAAAATGGTTTTTGCCAGAGCTTTGCCCAGTAGCCCCAAATTGCAGCTGTGGTATACCCGCGTCCCTTGAAGGGCTTTCCCTAGTCCCGAAGTTTATATCTCAGGGGCTGGCAAGGCTCCCGAAATGGGGACCCCATGGATCCTTCCGTCTCCCCTTTATCGGGGGGACTTTTAGCCGTTTGTTTGATAGTCTTAGGTGACTATAAACCACCGCGATTGGCATCGCTTACTACTGCTTCTGTAGTTTGTGACTGTCGTCCCACCATCTTTACCGGAAGTCTGATTTAGCATTTGCGGTTTTGATTATTCACGAATGTTAAGCCTGCTGGCGTGCACTTCTCCTCTCCCCTCGGGCTTTTCTCTTTGGAGAAAAATAAGCCCAGGATGAAGGGAGCAGCCTGGAAGAGGGCGTGCCACCTCCTCCTCGTCCCCCCCCCCCGTCTATTTAGCCAGTTCTGGGAAGGAACCGAAGGACAGAGGGATGAGGAGAAGCAGGTATGGAATGACCTGATTTCCCTCATCTCCTCGCACTCTGGTCCTTTAACTGACTCCCAGAACTGGTTAAATCCAGGAGAGGTCAGGGGAAAATCTGGGCAAGTTCCCTCTGGCTTCTCACATGCCTCAAACAGCTGTCCCCAGGCATCATAGGGGAGGCGCTTACTTTATTCACAAAATTTTCATATTTGCAAGGGTCCTGTCCTCCTAACCCCCACAAATGCGGAGGGATGATTGTAGTTCCTTTATATTGGTTTTTTTCACAGTAAAGAGGCTGAATTTTTGTCTAGGTGGGAGGAGCTTGTATTGTAGAATGGATAATATATATTGTATCCCTAAAGTACAGAAACTATGTCTGGTATTGCGGTAATGGAAACTTAACATAATTTGAAATGACAATAGTTTCTTGTCAGTCTTTTAAAACTTTGCCTCAGTGTTTGCTTCCGTGGTTTTGAGGTTACCTTAGAATGACTTTTTATAGTTCTCACCAGAAATAATTATTTATTTCCCCTGATTTTTCTTACGAACGTACAAAGTCAAAACAGATTACAACACATTAAGTCATGTTACCTGTCTATACAGAAAGTCAGCGTAAAGCCTGTCTACTTGGGAGTACAGTGGGCCCTTGTTATCTGCTGGAGTTTGGTTCCAGGACACCCCCCCCCCCGCCTTCCTGGTGGATAACAGAATCTGTGGATGCTCAAGTCCCATTAAATATAATGGCACAACAAAATGGTGTCCCTTATATAAAATGGAAAATCAAGGTTTGGTATTTGGAATTTATTCTTTTTTGGAATATTTTCAAGCCATGGATGCTCTAATCTATGGATAAAAAATCTGTGGGTAAAGAGAGTCGACTGTAAATCTCATTACATTTAGTGTAGCTTAATACTAGATAAATAGGAATCAGATTGCAGCCTAACTACACCAGTAAATAACTCAGTAGATCTCATATAGCAGTGGTGGCGAAGCTATGACTCAGAGCCCTCTCTGTAGACATGCATGCCATTGCGTTCGCCAGAGTTCGTTACTAGAAAGCCAGAGGAAAGTGGCACTTTGCCATAAATAGTGGGTTTTGGGTTGCAGTTTGGGCACTCGGTTGCTAAAAGATTTGACATCACTGTCATATAGAACCTTATATAAAAGACAGTTGGGAAAAAAAATTCTTTTTCTGAATGCCTCTGTTCTCAACATGTAGCGAACTGCCTCTTCTGTCTCCAGGCTACATGCACTTTGTAGATGTGCTTTTAATGTAAATGTTAGGCAACCTACTGTACTTTGAGAGGAACTGCTTCAGGTGTGTGTATGCTGTAGTTTGATACAGTATGGAATTCTAGTTTTGCATTGTTTTTCCCCTTAGGAGGCCTTGATTTCAAACAGTGCATCTTTAGTTAGCCTTGAGCAATTCAGTTTCTTAGTCTCTATTCCCACTATAAAAGGCACCTACATTGCAAGGTTTTCCTAAATATTGTTTAAAAAATACTTCTGAGCACTTTCATTTCTTGTATCTCTGTTTTTCTTTAACAACAGCCAAAGAAACAATTTCCTGTAATTAAAATGCATTTGGATGATTTGTGCAGGAGAGATAACAGTAATTCCATTTTTCTTCCTTCTCAGTTTGGTGTCCAGGTATTTTGAGTATGGCACTTTAAGTAGTGAAGACATAATAAAATATTATTTTCTGATTTATTTGCCATATATACTTGTGTGTAAGTCAAGAAATTTTAGTAAAAAAATCAGCCCAAAAAACCTGGGTTGACTTATCCACAGGTCAGTGTAAGTACTGCACCTTAACGCCTTATTTTTTTCAAGAAAGGAACAACTTCCTTCTCTGAGTAGAGTGGCAAAATGTGAGAGTTTAGTCTGTCCTGGGAGAACCTAAAAGAAACACAGGCCCCATTTACACTCTGCTGTGACATCCCATTAGGCCTTTTTGAATACCTTAGCAGTAAAATGATGTCCGCAGTGGCTTTCTGGCGCCTCCCCTGAAAGAAGCACTGAGAGTGTCGAGGGGGTCGGTACTTCTTTTAAGTTCTTCCAAGATGGACTTCGTTTTCACCTTTTGCTTCTATATTCAAAGAATGGGATTCTAGCAGTGTTATTGAAGAAATAAGCAATCAGGCTTTGAAGAATTTGAATAAGACATTTGTGCATGTTTGTTGCACGCACAAATGGGTCAAAGTCAGGCAAAATTATCACATTAAAGTTAAAGGCTATAACCACTGCTTATGTAGTCACCATTTTCTTTACTTTGCCTTTACCTCCTTTTTGATGTGTATGCATTTCCTTAGCCCAGCCTGCACCTGGTTGCCTCCCCCACACATCACTCGCACCCCATTTACTATCGTTCTCTCCTCATCCAACCATCCTTTAGGATGAGCACAGTTGTGCCTGCCGGAAATTTTCAGATTCTTTGGAATCATTTTCTTTGCTTTATTCTTTACATACAGTACTTTGTTATATGCCCCTAAGTTTTAACTTAAGCTTAGTCATAGGTTGTATTAAGATCCATAATTTTGACCCCCAAACCAGCCTTCAGTGTTTACACAGATATA
>NW_024806800.1:0-3878 GCF_019175285.1 Sceloporus undulatus | reverse complement strand
CGAGTCACAGTGGAGGTATGGTGTTTCAATGATGCATGCGTCCTAAGAGTCCAGAAGCCATACCAAAGCCACACTCCAGTCCTTAGGGCTGGAGCGTGGCTTTGGTGCGACTTCTGGACTCTTAGGACGCATGCATCATTCAAATACCATACCTCTACTGTGACTCGAAGCAGCTTTATTTTGGCTGTCTGTAACAGGCCATTGTACCAAATACTAAAATGCTGTTCATACAAAGGCTGAACATGCCTATGGAAAGCCACCAGCCAGATAAGAATGCAACTACAGCCTCCACACTGTATTCCTCAGCAAGGAATATGCAAACACATGCTGGCTCTGGTAATGGAGGTGATGTGTAGCCTGCAAGTTTTTGTTCTTCTTTCACAACAGTAGAATCACAGTAGCCCGAAAAGGATATGCATGGAACAGTAGGGAATTTATGGAATTTGTTGCCATAGCATATGATGATGGCCACTGGGTTAGTAACAGGATTGGACAACTTCATTGATTATTACATTATCACTATGTACAAGCCACACTACTGGTATTGAATATGCCTCTTAATACTAGTTAAGACTATGTGTTTGAGGAAGAAGACTTAGGGGCTAAACAGACAAACGTTTAATGCTGGCCTCAGGGCAGAGTTGGGGCATGGCGTCTGCACACCACATGCCCTGACACTGCCCTAACACTGGCATCACACAATGTGCCTGACCGCATGGCGGGGGCATCATGGCACTCCTTTGGCTCAGGGTTTAGATATGCTACACCAAAAAAGCGCTGAAAAGCCACCAGCACCGCCACAAGGACACATTTTTGGCAGTGCTAAAAGGAGCGGCATTTTGCTGTTTGCAAAGCATCAGATCAGGGTTGTGGCGTGTGGCTGCCGCAGCCCCAATCTGGTGAGGAAAGGGGTGGCAGGAAGTAAGCCCCTAGTCAATGGCTACAACTTTTTCTACACAGTTCATCTCAAAGGCACTGCAAGTTCCCTTTGAATATGATATTCCAGACTAACACAACTATGTCTCTGAATTAATACCAGTTGTTAGGGAACACAATTGGGGGGTTACTACTGTGCTCATTTCCTGCTTGTATGCTCCCCACTGTAATCCAGATGGCCACTGTAGAAAACAAGATGCTGGGCTAGACAGGCCTGGCCTTTGGTGGTCTGTGTCCAGCAGAGACCTTCTTATTTTTCCTTGTAAGAAAGTAAGGTCTGATTGAGCTATATAGCAATGTTTGCAAACATTAGAAACTTATGGGACTTTATAGGAGTAAATTTGGAGAGAGGAAGCATCCATGAAAAAAAATGATCCTATGATTATGGATGAAATTATACTACTGTATATTCTTCATTTACTAGACCATTGATTCCCCAACTTTAGCCCTCCAGGTGTTTTGAACTTCAGATCCCAGAAGCCTCAAGCTAACTTGGCCAACATTCAGAAATTCTGGAAGCTGAAGTCCAAAACATCTGGAGGACCAAAGATTGGGAACCACTGTACTAGACTGCACTTAACTGAGAAGTACCAATATTTAAGCTTACCGGTATATGAAAATCAAACCCTTGCACTTAGTAGTCTTTACTTCCATGCATGAGTACAGGTTGTGACTATTCAAAGGTGAAGGAAAGATCCTTTGTCCATACATCTACACTACTGGAGTCCCACCCCTCTGAGCCTTATAATTACCGCCCCACTCCATGCAAGGGGATAACTGTTGGTAAAACAGGGGCTGGGAGGAATGGATTAAATCACCCTGTACACAGAGAGACTTAATACAATTTACACCTGTCCCAATTATAAAAGGGAGAGAAGGGGAGAGGAGGCTAATATTTCCATCTTTATTATAACAGGTAGTTTTATTCAGAAAGGGAACAGAAAGAACTATACAACTACTACTGCAAGCAGTGATGATGCCATTGAACCAACTCACCACTCAAGATACTGCATGTGCCCCATGCCTTGGACTGAAGGGGCCATTTCACAAATAGTTTGCAATTAGTAGTTCTGCTCTATTTGAATCTGAAACTAAAGTGAAACAAAGCAAGTCATGCACTGCTGGTTACTGTAATACCTGTACTGTTTTCAAGATTTCCTGTAAGGTAAAAATCTTCTCACAAAAACTGCAATTCATAACCTATTTATGCTGTGTGAAGTTCTGTTGATGATGATGAAGGTATTTTTGGACTGCTCCTGGTAATGGCTCAGGAATTACGAATATAAAAAGAAAATACATGAAGAATTGAACTACAGTCGACCCTCCACATTTGCAGCTTTGACTTTTGCAGATTTGATAAATGTGTTCTCTGTAGGAGTCTCTAGGACCTTCAGTATGACTCTTAAGACCAACTTTTGCCAGAAGTTGAGCTGGAAAATTTAGAAATTCCTAAAGAGAATATTTCTCTAGGCATTTTTTGGTCCTCCAGTACAATTCTATGATTAGAATTGTGCTGGAGGACTTAGAGATGCCTAGAGAGGTGTTCTCTCAGGTTAAAAAATAGTATTTTGTTTTGTTTTTAATTTGTGGTTTTCCCACTCTCATGGGGATCCTGTGTCCCTACCCCCCAGCGAATGTGGCAGGCCTACTGTATATCAAAATGATGGTTTTGTTTTTTAAAAGTACAGAGCGCCCGTGTCATATGTGGGCTTGTCATACGCTGGAAGCCACACTGGAAAAAAGAAGTAATGGGGCACGTGACCGCAGCACGCATGTAGCACCGCACGACAGTGCACAGTGGACACAAGCCCCATTACTTCCAATGGTGCTCAAGCTTACACATTTTTTTCTTTTGTGCGGGTGTGTGTGTGTGTCTGGAACGGATTCTCGCATAAAGAAAGGGCACACTGTAATATCCTTTCTCATGGTAAAGTCTTTTCTAAAACACAAAATTGCAAGGACATAATTTATATGATAAAATGCTACCTTGGGGGTTACTGAACTCTGTGTGTGTGTGTGTGTGTGTGTGTGTGTGTGTGTGTGAGAGAGAGAGAGAGAGAGAGAGAGAGAGAGATTTAATCAGAATTAAGTGGGAAATCAGAAAGCTGACCATTAGTCAAGAATGTGAAGAGAAATGCTATAAAAAAATTGCTGAACGGACCTCATTTAATATTATAATGATTAGCTATAGGGCAAATGCAGCTCATACTTTATATAGCATGCCAATACTGCTATTTTGATCTTGCTGTATGAATACAATGACCACAATTAACCCATGTGTTAGACATACTTAAACTCATGGAAACCATTAAACTCAAGAATGGCTAACTTTCTTTTGACTGTGGCCTGCTGGTTTGGAGATTCTAGTCTATGCAGTTGCCTGATTGTAAATATACACGCAATTATTTTTCTAGCATTTTATAAATGTTCCACTTGATTAAGCGCAAGGATCATTATTTTTAGGCATCACTGCCTTCCAGCAGCTTTCTTTGCTCCTGTTGGCTCCAAAATGTAATGGTAGTGCCTAAACCTTATGATGTTATAAAAATAAAGATGAAATTTATTTACAGTGGTGAAAAAGAAGGCTTTTTTGGACAACATGTCCGCCATCCCAATCTATATGATTGACATCCATTCTACTGTATAAGAAAATAAAGACTACAACTGAAAACAATAATATGGGGAAGGAGATTAACATATTCAACTTTTTTTTATCAATGGCTAATATAGCACAATGTTATCTTTAGTGCCTGGGTAAAGTTCTCCTGGACTTCCAAACAGAAGTATTTCCTAGATATGCTATCTAGGTGCCTTGTAACTGGAGATCCCAGGTACTGAACCTGGGACCCTCAGCTCAAAAAACAATGCTGTGTTACTAAACTATCTAGCTTATCACACAGGCCCTGGAAGGGGGTGTGATGGGAATGGGAGGCAGCATAGAC
>NW_024806799.1:0-3878 GCF_019175285.1 Sceloporus undulatus | reverse complement strand
TTGGGATCCTTGTCTTCCATCACTCCTATGGTGAGGACCAGAAAAGCAACTGCTGCAGAGGACATTGAGGTATGGCTAGGGGCTGGGAATAGCAGGGAAAAGGACACACCTGGGGAAAAATACAGAATCAATGGAGTGGTTTCATTCTTCCACAGCCTCTGTGATTTGGCAGCCCCATGAAAACAGAGGTTATCCATTTAAACATCATGGCAAACGTTTTACACTGGCTTTCTAAAATAATGCCAAAGCATATTTCATGCAAACTATGATTACCAAGTTTAGCACTATTTCCCTCTTGGGAGAACACTGAGGCAAAGTGGGAGAACACTGAGGGGTCAGATAGTTCTGTCTTTTCTCTGGCCGCTGCTAACATTTTGCCATTTTCTCCATACAGTGGCCCTACTATTTTCTTGTTCTTCCTTTTGTTGCAGACATAACAACAACAGGAAAACTCCTTTCTACTGCTTTTAACCTCTCTAGCAAACCTGAGCTCACTCTATGCTTTAGCTTTTCTGACTTTCCTCCTACATGTGTTTGCTATTTGTTTAAATTCCTCTTTGGTGATTCCCCCCCCCCCCTTCTCCCATTTCTTTTACATGTCCCTTTTGTTTTAAATCATAGCTGAGTTGAATGTTCTTTAGGCCTGTTACAGACAGCCAAAATAAAGCTGCTTCAAGTCACAGTGGAGGTATGGTGTTTCAATGATGCATGCGTCCTAAGAGTCCAGAAGTCGCACCAAAGCCACGCTCCAGCTGGACCCATGAATAAGTTGAGGTAAAGTTTAGGGACATGTAACAAAGGATGTAAAGGAAGCAAAGCACAATGATGGCAACGAACTGAAAAATTCCAGCAAACATAACTGATTGTGCGCTCACTAAAGGATGGATGGATGAGGAGGGAACTATGATAAATGGTGGCTCTGTGACATGGGGTCTGTAACCAAGAAATAGGCACATGTCAAAAAAATATATAAAGGCAAGAAGGTACAGTATTAACTCTTATATAAAAATAGAGTATCTGAGTATTTGAGTAATGGTGAAAGGTGAGGGCTTAGTCCATCTTGGAAGAACCTAAAAGAAGCACTGATCCCTCTATGTTTTCATTCACTCTTTGAAAGGAAATCCTAAAGAGCTGTTGTCACCACTATTTTCTTACCAGGCATTCAAAAAGACCTGAAATGACACCATAGCAGGGAGAGTGGAGAGGATTGATGCCTTTTAGAGGTTTTCCTAGGGTAGACTAAACTCTTGCTTTTTGCCACTCTACTGAGACAAGGAAATAGTTCCTTTTTTTGATAAAATATAAGGTACAGTATTTACACTGCCCTGTGGATAAGTTGACTTTTCTTTCTTTCTTTCTTTTTGTAATTGTGGTTTCCTAATACCATGTAGTGAATAATATCTAAGATGGAATTTGATCTGACACTTCCCAGTAATGTGCACTCAGTAGTACCTATGGAACTCCTCTCATAGCAGAAGATGTTTGTGAGCTGGAATATATGTTCTTGGTAATGGACACCTATAGTAGAGGAGAGGAAATATTGATCTATGAGTTTAATGTAGCCCATAAATATTCCCCCAAGTCTTCTGGTGTAGCCCTCACTCCCCTGCACTAAGAAGTCCTCCTTCCATCTGGCTAGTGGAATCCTGGATATAGATTCCCCTGATTGACTTTCTCCTCCATGTACCAAATGCTGGTCTGTGACTGGAAATAAATGGGATTTTATTCACTTCAGGAACCAGCCAGTGTCAGATGGACTCTGTGGGTGTCAGCTGAGTCCTATCATCTGGACTCAATCCATGCCTACAAATACTGGCTGAAAACACTTAACTAATAACCCCCCCTTCCTTGTCTGCTGCAAGTATGGTTGTGAAGCATGCTACAAGGTATGATCAGCCAGACATCTGAGGCTTTTCAACTCTGGAAAACTAATGATGGGCAGGATCCTATGGCACATAACAGGATATCCTGGAACTAAACCCCAGCAGATACCAAGAGCCCATGGTCACCATTGTATATAATGGGACCTAAGCATCCATAGGATTTGGTATCCATGGGGGGGGGGGGGGCCTTGAAACCAAACCTAAGAGAATACCAAGGATCCACTGTAGTAATATCGACAACAACAGCAACAACAACAGCCGATTGTATATAATGAGTCTTGAATTTCCACAGATTTTGACATCCACAGGGTCCTGGAACCAAACCCCAGTGGATGGAGGTATAATTTGTGGGGAGGCTATGCGATCAACAAAGATTAGGGAGATATAGGTCACGATCTTGTTGGATTCCTCTGTCCAGCCTTCCAGTCCTGATGTTCCCATGCTGCCAATTAATGGGTAATTGGTGCAATACTATTGTTTAATTCAAATTGAAGCCACATGATGGATTTATGACTCACCAAAATCAGTGTTGCTCCAGTGATGCAAGGAGAAAAATTATTTGACTGAGATCCTCTCCTCCTGTCATGTTATGTTATGATAAAGGCAGAGGAGAAGATAATGACAATGCAATGGCAAGATGTAAGAGCCCCCAACAGTGGTGGGGGGGAAAGAAAAGAAACACCTGGTAGCAGCAGTAATAAAATAAGGAAATGACGAGCTCAAAGCCACTTACTTCTTGAATGTTTAACTTCCAGGGAGTTAAGAGTCAAGGTGCTCTAGGAGTGGTTGCCTATGCTACAGGACTGGCAAGCATCCAAGACAGTCCCTCCAGAGTGCCATGATTCCCTTATTCACCCATCCCTTGACTAGACATTCAGTGAAACCAGCTACTTTCTTTTCCTGCTGCTGCTACCTCTGTGAGTACAGAGAATGTCAAACTGCTTGTGTAATTTATGTGAATGGCTTGCCACTATAAGCTCCCAGATGTTGCTTATGCTAACTATAATCAGTCTCTTAGCAAACGAGAGAAAACATCCACCTCCCAACTCTAAACTGAGTTTTAGTTTTGCCTTGAAAAGTAAACAGCAGGTTCATCTTGTAACTTGCCTTTAGTTACCAAGGCAAAATAATTATTAGGAGGCATTATTATAAACATCTTACATCACTCACAAATCCTAACAAAAAAGCAAAGAACTCACTCAAAGAAAAGCTGATGGGAGTGTATATTTATTATGTTTGTATGAGTACACAGTTGATGATTCGATGAAATAAGGATTAGGCTTTTTTTAGGCTTGCTTGGATGAAAACTGCTTTATCCAATCAACCTTTTCTAAATTGGTGTTAAGGTACTCCTGTAAATACTTTATTTCCCAACTCCATTTAGCTTGGACAATACCAGTATTACTCTTTTTTAGCCATGATACTTCAAGCTTGTTATTTGTTTTCTTAGTGTTAATAATGTAAGTTTAGCAAAGGAACAACTACATTTAGGAATCTCAATATAGGGACAACGTCAAATGTTGCAATTATGGTGAGTAGCGTCACTGACTCTTGATGAACATGTACATGAAAGACCACAAAAAGAAATCAAAAGTTATAGTTCAAAGCAGTCAATCCTTATAAATGAAGAAAGTACTCAAGGGGCCATTTCAAGATTCAAAGGCCACACTTTTATTTTGTTCATTGTTTTCTTTTGTTTTTCAAATCTTTTCTAAAAAAAACTTGTATTTCTGTTAAAACACAAGAGTGTATCTAACATCTGAATAGGAATGGGCTTTCAAAGGCCCAAATCTTATTACATTCTGATCCAAGAGAATAAAGATTATACCATCCAGCAATGTGTTGAGATCAATTTGCATCACGCTTTTAGATGAAATTGCTCAGAACTACTTTGACTAGGTGCAACAGTTGATACAAGTCAGAGGATTACCTTTGGCCTTTGCTTGTCCGGTTGTAACTGATCCCTTTTTAATCTGTACAGCCCAGGGATAAAAA
>NW_024806798.1:0-3878 GCF_019175285.1 Sceloporus undulatus | reverse complement strand
GATTCTGTAGGATGGTGTAATGGACAGCTGTGAAGTGTGAGCAACTACCACAACAAGGGAAGTCCAAAAAGGCAGGCGACTATCTTATCCTTATTGACAAAGCACTCCTAAAGATTTTCATCTTCTCTAAGAGCAGGTCTTTTGTCTAGCTAATAGATCTTTAGTGTCCACTCAAGACCAAGCTACCTCTCCAAATGCTTTGCAATACTTTGGGCTATAAAAGAGATAGCTCACAACAATAAGAAAACCCACTTTCCCTCTCTCACTCCCCTGAGGCTTGTAGCAATATGTTAAATGGAAAGAGAGGTGCCTTTGTGGGTGGGGTGGTGAATGAAGTCCTTGGTACTTTGACCTTGCCAGCCCTGGGGCGCCACAATATCCACGCTTTTGCACCAAATCCAGTAAGAGCAGATGCCAGCTGACAGGAAGTGGGCAACCAATGCAAAACTCCCTTTAAGAAGGACAGAAAAAGCTCAACACCCACTGGGAAGCCAACAGCCTCCCACAGCAAGGACTTGGGAAGTTAGGATGGGAAACAAATCAGGAAAAGATTCTGAGACCTTTGCCAATCCCTCCTCCTTCCATGTGGGTTTCTGCCCCTTCTGTCCAACCAGAAGATTTATTTGCCATCAAACACAGAGAATTGTGGACATCTTTTCCTCTCTACTGGAACTATAGCAACCAGAGGTATATTTTTTAAAAAGTAGGAGAAACAAATGGCCTGCACCCCTGGGGTTAGAATCAATTGTTCTTTAAGTAAAAAAATTTGGAGGTGTTTATTTTTTTCAAAATAATTTTAAAAAATGAGTGGTGACCAGGGTAGGCAACATCCCAAAAGGCCATCAGGCTCAGGGCAGCCCAATAATCCCTGGCAGTTATCCACCTTCTACCGAAAGGTAAGATAAGAAAGCTCTCAGGGATTGTGAGGTGAGTAGCTTCTGGCACTTTCAGACCTCAGAACAGAAGAAAGCCCGGGGTGGGGTGAATAATAAGCTGTTTTCCTTTTTCATTGGTGTTTCTCCTAACAAGATTTTAAGGCTCCAAGAACCCATGGAAAAGAGGTTTCCCATTTCACCTTTCTCGGGAGTTGCTTCCTGCGAGGACGATTCTGATCCAGAATCACCAGCTGCGTTTTCCTTGTTACTGTCTGTACTAGCGTCATTGGATTTGGGTGGACTCTGCAAGAAGAGGAGGAAGAGGGAAACATAAACCATCCTGCCAAGCTCGAGACTCAAGAGTGCAGCCCCCGAAAGGTCCTGCTTTTGTGCCTCTTACCCAGATGGCCTGCAGCTCAGCAATTTCTGTGAAAGTTCTTCTCACTTGGGAGACAATTTATTGGTGGGGGGAGAGCTCAGTTTCATAGAATTATGTAGAATTATTTGCAAAGCTGGCACAATTGCCCACCTAAAGCATTTATACAGATTCATCATTGGAAGGGGAAGTCAAGGGCTATTGGTACAATGCAGCAGATGGAGCTTTTAAAGGTGTATGCATGTGTGCTGTGTTTCTACTGAATATGTTTTATATGTGTTTTAAAATTGCTTTTAACGTGCACTTGTGTTTTTTAAACAGAGGTTCTGTTAATTGCGTTTTAACTTTTGTATTAAGAACCATTTAGTTATGCTGTTTTGAAAAGGTTGCATGCTACCTTGGATCCTATCTTGACAGAAAGGCAAGATACTAAACACATAAACCAGCCCCTGTCTCCCCATGGCCCCAACAAATCCCTCTTGGCTCAATGAAGAACCAGAATGATAAAGTGGGGTTTCGGGTGTCAGATTAGGAGTACACAGAATTCGATGGAAGAAGAAGGGCAGGGAAGTAAACAATCACAGGGGAGAAGAGAAAGAAATCTTAAGAACAAGCTCAAACTCACCAACACCCTCTCACTCATGTTCTGCCCAAACACAAACTTGTTGCTGGAAGCAGCCGTGTTGTGCGTAGAGTTTTCTATGCTGGAGAAAGGGAGGCTCTTTTTAGTGTTCAGAAAAAATGAACTTTGGTGGCTCTGTCAGCACCAAAAAACAGCCTACAATGCACTCTCCCTTTTTTTAGGGTACACTTGGGCTGGAAGGCCCATCCTGCCATCCCACCACCACACCCTTTTGGTTTTTTTAAAAAAAAATAGATCATAAGTATAAAAGAAAAAAGAAGAAAAAACAAAAAAGCACATAAAAACATAAGACTAACATTACATACAAAATTCATAACAAAATAACATAGTAACATTGACTACATACATAAAATCCCACAATTACTGATAAAAATATTAATCTCCATAGTCTATACACACACTTCCCCGGTAAATCCTGCAATCCCAATTCATTAACATAAAGAATGTTCCTTAAATCCCTATACATAATTAGCCTCTAAGTCTTAAACCATACGTTTAAATACAGGTTTGGAACCTAATATAGATATTAATGCTTTATATTCTTATTCTTCCACAAAAATATAATAATACTACCCCACCCTTTTGGACCCCAAATGCACATTTGCCACATTTTGGTTACTTCCTCGGCTGTTTTAAGCCTAAAGGGGCCTTTTCTGTAAATAGAAACTAACAAGGGAGTAAAACAGAAGCCAATTTTCAGTTCACTCCCTGTTTACCAAAAGAATCCTTTACCAGGCTGCAAGCCCCATAAAAACAGGACAAAATTTTCCCTGCAAACCTCCTCCTAAGGAGGGATCATTAAGGACTGAAACATTTTTTCAGAATTCCCCATTTTTGCAGCAGGCATAGTTGACTGAGGGAAAGAGACTGGCATTCTCCCATACCTGGAGCTGATGTACTGCAGGAAGTAGTTTGTCGCAGATGGTGTTTCAGAGCTAGGGAGCCAGGCATTCTGCGCGTCGACAGATTTGTAATTTTCATTTCCTAGCTGGAAAGAGGGAGGGACACTGAGTGGCAGTGCAAGAAAGGCTCCAGGGCCACAGGGAAGGCAACTATTTCTTGTGGGGGGAATGTTATAACTCTTAGAAACTTTCTTTTTCAAAAAAATAACTGCCCCCCGCAGAGATGTAGAAGAGGGAAGTGTATCTAGCTGAGGGTAAGAGTACAGTGGGCCCTTGGTATACGCGGGGGATCCGTTAAGACCCCCCGTGTATACCAAAATCCGCGTATGCTCAAGTCCCATTTGTCCCCAATACACACGCTGCCATTGGGAACTACAGTTCCTGGCCTCCCTTCCCTCCCTTGCTTCCCTCCCTCTTACTTACCTTTCGGGCCAAGTGCCGGTGCTGGAGGCCTTAGAAGTCTCCGGTGAGGCTGCTTGCCCTCCTCACTGCGGCCGCGGGAAAAGCCGGGTGGCGGAGGCCAAGCCTTGGCCTCCTCGCCGCTACTGTGGAAGGGCCTGATGGTGGTGTTGGAGGCCAAGAAGCCCCCAACAGCACCGACACTGAGCCTTTCCTGCAGCGGCAGCGAGGAGGCAGAGCCGCCGCGCCAGAGGTCAAGGCCTCCAGCGCCGGCATCCGGCCTCCTCGACGCCTCCGCTGCTGTAGAAGGGCCAGATACTGGTGTTGGAAGCCAAGAGGCCCCCAGCACCAATACCCGGCCCTTCCGCGGCGGTGAGGAAGCTGGGTGAATTTACGGGAGGCCTTGAAGGCCTCTGGTGCGGTGGCTCTGCCAGCTTGCTGCCGTGGCGAAAATGCCGGGTGTCAGTGCTGGGGGCCTCTTGGCCTCCAACACTGCCATCGGGACCTTTGCGGTGGCGGCAATGAGGCCGAGACTTGGCCTCCACCATCGCCACCCGGCTTTGTCCACAGCGACGGCAAGGAGGCCAAGCAGCCGCACTGGAGGCCTCCAAGGCCTCCAGCACTGGCACTCGGCCCGAAAGGTAAGTAAGAGGGAGGGAAGGGAGGGAGGGAGGCTGGGAGGG
>NW_024806797.1:0-3879 GCF_019175285.1 Sceloporus undulatus | reverse complement strand
CACATATGACAGAGCCAGTGTAGTGTAGTGGTTTGAGCATTGGACTGCGACTCTGGAGACCAAGGTTCAAATTCCCTCTTGGGCATGGATACCCACTAGTCACATTCTCTCAGCCTCAGAAGACAGCGATGGCGATAGCAATCCACCTCTGAACAAATCTTGCCAAGAAAACCCTGTGGTTTCCATAAGTCGGAAATGTCTTGATAGTATAAAACAACAAATATATATTTACACAGACCTACATACACACTTACATATAATAAGACTGATGTAATAATGTTATTTGGCATCTCTCAATCTGAGAGTGTTGAAATGGATGCCCATACTTCGTTCTTCCCTCCTGTTCAAACATTATACATATCACTTTATACGTGAACATTTTATACTAGCAACCAAGTCTACAAAAGCTTGTGCTACAATGTCTTTTGTTCAGTTTGGGGTTGTACAGACTGGCACTTTGTGCCGGCCTGTATGCACGGTGAGGGCTGAGCGTTCGGCCACCATTATGGTGTTGCGCACCTGTCCACATGGCACGTGCCATGATGATACACACCGGGCACAGCACCCAAACAGCGCTGCATGAAAGGGGCATCATGACACCACGCCACAGCACGCCACTTCCATGATGCAAAAATAAGCCCCTTTTGGGGGCTTCTTTTTGCTCCCTCCAGAGGCCATGGCATGTTGTTGCCATGGCCTTCATCTGGGGCACAAATAGGCAGCGTTCAGCTGCCCGTATGTACAGCCCCTTAGTCTCAAACGTGCCACAAGATCCTTTTGCACACTTAATCCGGGTGTCAGTTCTACTAAATGCACAGGGGCTTACTTTGGGAAGACTTCTATAGCATTGTAGTCTCAAAATGGCCTAGGAAGGAGGTAAATCAATAAGTTATTTGCCATGCTACTGACAAAGGAAGAAAGGGAAAGAATGTTTAGAGTGAACATAAGATGGAGAATATTCAGAAGAGAAAGAGATGAAACAGTCTACCCTCCAAAACTTACCTAGCTCAGGACACAAGCACACTGCAAGAGATGAATGGGATGGAGACGCTTAAGATGGTCATGTCTTTTATAGCCTGGCGGACTCTCTAATCACTCAGTCATGGCTGCCGCCACCCCAGTTATGGATTGGCAAGAACCTCCCATCCCCAAATCAATTGAAAACGTTTTATGTTTGACATGATACGTGTTGGATGGCATTTTTTCTACCATCCTGTATGCATGTGTGCCTTTGTGAATGAGAGATGAAGGATTAAGACATTGGTCGCACCCAAGTCCATGACATTGTCTAAGTAACTGGTGTGTCTGAGATCTGTCTAAACTCCTACCTGTCGATCTTATGTTGTTTCTGCACAATTGGAGCCAAGTGTCACAACAAATCAAGAGGGGAGGATTGGTTATGGGATATCTTTGTTTTATTTGGTGGGGTGGAACTTCAAGGAAGCAGAAAGCAATGAAGGCACAAAGACGCCAACTCAAGAACACAGCATTGCTTTGCCCCTTGGTGAGGATTATTCACTCATGGTGTCACATACACCCCCATTGACCTGCTGTTCCCCTAATACACCATACAGAATCTTTAGTCATGCTTTTGTACTAATTTACTTCTAAAATGTAATTCCCATATATTATTGAGTGTAATGGCAATAATTGCGACAGAAACAACTAGCAAAATTAAATTTATACCTTTAAATTACAGTATCATACACAGAGAATAAATGAGTTTTGCATATACACTTGTCCCTCCATATTTGCTGAGGTTAGGGGCACAAGACGCCCATGAATATGGAAAAATCACAAATAACAAAAACACCATGTTTTTACCTGAGAGGACACTTCTCTAGGAATCTCTGAGTCCTCCAGCCCAACTCTATGGTCAGCATCCGACAGACACTGACCATAGAACTGCAATGGAAGAGCTACAAAGGCCTAGTAGAGTGTTCTCTCTAGGCATCTCTAGGTCTTTCGGTGCTACCTTTAGTTAAAGTTGACCATAGAGTTGCACTGGAGGACCTAGAGATTCCTAGAGAGAATATATATACTGAGGCCTCTCCTTTCTCCTCTCACTGAGCCTCGCCCAACTCACCTCATCTCTTCAGCATTTTAAATAGATACAGGGAAATGCCAAAATGCTGATGTTTGAAGAGCAGTGCAATCTTCATGTTGAACATCATCAGGAACATCTTATGTGACATCTCTTTTTCTCTAACTTGCATGCATTGTTCCAGGTCCTGTTCACTGGAGCAGCAGAAAACAAGCTCACTCTATCCTCAATATGACACTCCTTCAAATACTTAAACAAGGCTATCATATCACCTCTTAACCTTCCCTTCTCCAGGCTAAAGATATCCAGCTCCCTAGACCTCGCCTCATAAGGCTTCATGGTTTCCAGACCCTTCATTTTTTGGGTTGCCCTCTTCTGGACACGATCATCTTATTCAATAAATAAGATGACAATGGCTTCCAAATATAAGGATGGCAGACCAACAATCCAAGATGGCAGCCATGATGTGAGTAACATACACTCGGCGTTTCCTTTAAGTGGGGGATCCATTTTGGACCACCACCACCCCCGCATAAGAAAAAAAATGCATAAGTTCAAGTCCCATTAGAAGTAATGGGTAATGGGGCGTGCGCCACCAGTATACGCCCCATTAGTTCTTCCAGGGCACATCAGTGTTTTTTCTGGCGTGGCTTCCAGCATATGCTGGAAGCCACATAATGCACACCCGCGTATAAGGTGGGCGCACTGTATTTTAACACTGTGAAAAGTTATTTGTTTTAAGATGCAATCTTGAATTATTGTCAACCAGCAATTGAGTGAAAAAGAGGAGGAAAGCATGCTTCAGAGAATTTCCAGATAAATCTTTTATTTTATTTCATTTTTAATTTGTCGCCGAAATCTTTACATCCCAATCTAGAGCATCTAGCAAGGCACAGGGATCTGTATTTTGGGATATATGGATCTTTTCTATTTCATGGGCACCATTCCCTGGGCCTTTTCAGTGGGGATGGGCACGGTGGGCATGGGCATGTGGCCCTCCCTCGTGTTGGTGGAAATCGTCATGGGTAAAAATGAGGATTTTTGACACCAGGCCCATGCATTCCTCGAAAGTGATAATCTTGTTCTTGTCCTTATCCAGATCAGCAAATAATTTCTCCACAGCCTTTGGGTCTCGAGCGTGCTGCAGAAAGAGAAGGAGAGAGGGAAGAATTGAATCAAAAAACAAAATCTGAGTGTTTCATCAACCAAGATGGCAGCTTCTTTTATTTAATTGAAAAAAATTATTAATCAAAATGTCAAATCATTCATACATTCCATCAACATTTGAACATTCTTAAAACATCCTCTCAATGCTTCACAATATCGTCATTACACAAAACAAATCGAGGTGTGAATGAGTCATTAAAATATGTTCGTATAAAACAAGATGGTCTGAGTTTAACACACTTCCTTCTTGTCCTTCTATTCACATGTCTTTCCTATTCATCTCTTTTCCTTCAAACCCAAGTTCTCTATCCAAATCCTTCAATTATTCTCACTCTCTACCTCTTCATCTTCCTTCTAATCTTATCCTTACTACATTCTCTCACCTTCCTCAACAAACTAAACCCTTCAGATTCACTTGATCCACTTCTTCCTACTTTCTGTCCATTTCTACATTCATAACATACACACCTAAGTTCCATCTTGACCCTGATGGATTATTAGGTATCATACAGAGGCCTTCTTATCCTTGTTTTATATAATTACTATCAACATCCTACAATGCATCATATCTTTTATATTCTTGATCCATTTGTGTAACAAGATGGCAGCTTTTAAAATGCGATGACTGGCAACCAGAAGCCCAAAACTGACCAATCTAGAGCAAAGAA
>NW_024806796.1:0-3879 GCF_019175285.1 Sceloporus undulatus | reverse complement strand
CACAACCACCTACAATTCCCAGAATTCCATAGCACTGAGCCAGAGCAGTTAATTTTGTGTTGAACTGGACTATTTCTGCAATGCCGATTTAGCCTGGGGCAGGCTATTCCATTGCCAAACCACTATTGACACCAGAAAGTTCTTTGAGCATCAGAAAACAAGCTTGCTCCATCCTCAATATGACATCTTTTCAAATATTTAAAAATGACTATCATGTCATCTCTTAGTCTTCTCTTCTCCAGGCTAAACATTTCCAGCTCCTCAAAACATTCCTCATAAGGCTTGGTTTCCAGACCGTTGATGTAGGCTGCATCTGCATTGCAAAAATAATGCAGCTCGACACCACTTAAACTGTCATGACACAATGCTATGGAATTCTGGGATCTGTATCTTGCTGTGGCACCAGAACTCTTTGAAAGAGAAGGATAAATATCTCACAAAACCACAGTTCCCAAAATTTCATAGCATTGAACCATGTCAGTTAAAGCAGTATCAAACTGCATCATTTCTGCAGTGAGGACTGGGTGTTGCTTGCCTTTCTCTATGTTGCTTTGTCCACTTTAGCTCACTTACCCTGAGTATTGCAATGTTTATATGCTCCATTTCTTGTTTGACTATGTATAGCACCCCCTGATTCATGCTTCACACATTCCATGTCCCTATACTATGGGTTGTGCAGCTTCAGACTTTCTGATTGCCTCTGAACATGTCAGCAACTGAACATCCTTTCAGCTTGAGTCCATTTGAAACCTCAGCCAAAGCACTACCCATTGTTATCCTCTACTCTATCCCAGTCGCTCGTAGAGTGACATCTGGCTTGGGACTCTCATCTTCTGGCACCATCTCTTGTTTCATTTTGGATTGTCTCATCATGGGATTTCATGGTTAAAAAAATAATTTAAAAGGGCTTTACCGTGCCTTCTTCTGCGCAGTACTAAAAACCATTAGCTGTGGTGTCACTGCCATAGTCTCTGACAGATTCTCCACCAGTGTCACACCCCACTACTGCTGCTGCCCAGTAGCTGTTTGGCAAATTTCAACCAGCTCCTCAACAAATGCCTGTCTGACATGGGGAACCCTACCAGCAGCACTGCTACTGGCAGCACAGCCTCTGGCCGCAAAGGAGCACACAATCCCACCACCACAGAAAGGCAGATCCATAGTGGGAACCCTAGACACAGTGGCCTCAGTAGGGCTGGTGTCACCCCCTCATTGACCTCCTCTCATACTACACCCATACAGAACCCTTGGTAATATTTTTGGTACTAATTAATCATAAATCGTAATTCATCAAATCTAATGGTAATAGTTGTGACATAAACAACTGGCAAAATTAAAATGATATTTAAAATTACAATATCATATACACAGAAATAAATGTGTTTACATATACATAGTTTCATGTGATTAAAGTGAAATTTGGTAAAATGTGATATTTTTCAAGAAAGTTTGAGAAAATTTAAAAATTTAATTTTTAATTTTTTAA
This sequence comes from Sceloporus undulatus, assembly GCF_019175285.1. Lineage (NCBI taxonomy): Eukaryota > Metazoa > Chordata > Lepidosauria > Squamata > Phrynosomatidae > Sceloporus > Sceloporus undulatus. The sequence goes on along the minus strand of NW_024806796.1, from coordinate 2,393 downwards.
TTTTAATTTAAAAAAAAAAGCTTGGGCCTCTCCTTTCTCCTCTCACTGAGCCTCACACTATCAGAGTTTTAAAGAGATAAAGGCAAATGCCATAGCCTCTTTGTGTCAAAATAGAGATGTTTGAGGAGCAGTTGTGTCACCACCTCCTTAGAGTGTCACCTGGTGCGGTCCCCCCCCCCCACACACACACACACCTGCACCCTCCTAGTGACGCCACTTCCTAGACATAGCAGAATTTGAGACTGGAAGCTCTGAGATCTGTGTATGTACATGCTAATATAGGGGCTGGACAGACATGGAGAAAGGGGTGGCGTCTTGCCGCCCCTTTCTGCCCCTGACGGAGGCCACAGCAACCAAACAGCACAGCCTCCAGGAGTCCTAAAAAGAACCCGCTTCTGGCAGGTTCTTTTAGGGTGTGTGCGGTGCACCACTGCCACCCTTGCATGCAGCAATGACATACATGTGGCGTGGTGCCATTTGGATGCTGCGCTGCACATTTGTCAGCGTGGTGGCCCTCATGTGGATGGGGGTGAGCCATGATGGCGCGGGCAGATTGTGGTAGGATTCGGGAGCATGAGGATGCTCTGCTCTCCTGAGCCCTCAAATCAGCCCCAGGATGGTGCACAGCGCCAGTCTGTACTGGGCCATAGTTTCCAAAAAGTTGCCAGGGTAACTTTCCATTCAGCCAACATTGGCTAAATGTTCCTTGCCATCAGAAAGCCCTTAACACTTTATGTGTGAGCAGGAACCAGATATTCTAGCTGTAATGTTTGCTGTGTCAGTTTGCTTCCTTGCAGGAAAATCCTAAACTACACAATTAAAAGGAAATGCAAGCAACTTTCTAAGTTGCCCACACAAAGTCCTATTAATTTTTCTATCCCTTTCAGTCCCTAGATCTCAGATTTTACCCTGAAATTTCATAGGCTGTGATACCAGAACCCCAGTGTGTACTGTTTTCAGTTTCAGCTGAAAATAGGCTATCACACTGAGTCAACTGTGTGATGCAGCAGCTAAAAAACTGATATGATTTTAGGCTGCACCAACAGGAGTGCAATGTCTAGATTGAGCAGCTAAAAAAGCCAATGCAATTCTAGGCTACATCAATAGAAGTATAGTGTCTAGCTCAAGGGAAGTAATAGTATCACTCTATTCTGCTTTGGTCAGGTGGCCTCACCTGGAATACGACTGTGGCCAGTTCTGGGAACCACAATGCAAAGAGGATGCTGACAAGCTGGAGCATATCCAAAGGAGTGCAACCAAAATGGTGAAGGGTCTGGAAACCACCAAGCCCTTTGAGGAGCATGTTAGAGAACTGGGTATGTTTAGCCTGGACAAGAGAAGGTTAAGAGGTAATACGATAGCCCTGTTTAAATATTTGAAGGGATGCCATCTTGAGGATGAAGCAAGCTTGTTTTCTGCTGCTCCAAAGACTAGGATATGGAGCATTGGGTTCAAACAACAGGAAAAGAGATTCCACCACCCTTTAAGGCAGCAGCATCTTCTATGGTCAAACATTATCCATGGTTAATGTTCCATGGTTAACATCTTCCATGGTTAAACATTAGGAAGAACCTCCTGATGGTAAGAGCTGTTCAACTATGGAAGATGCTGCTTCCTTAAAGGGTGGTGGAGTCTCCTTCTGTAGAAATGTTTAAACAGAGGCTGAATAGTCCTTGGGGTCTCTTCCAAATCTATGATTCTATAAATATTTGCATGAGCAAGAGAACGAATGAATAAAAATATCTGGCAAGTAGGCTAAAGTTCTGACCTTTGCTTAGAAAATTCTGGCTGAGAAATCCACATGTGCTACTGGTTGTTTTTCTGGATGATTTACAATGTTTCCTGCTATGCAGACTTACTATGAAATGGTTTAAGAGAAAAACTCTTTCTGGGGCTGAAAGTGTGCGATTCGCCAAGGTCACCCAATGGGTTTCCATGGCTAAGCAAGGAATTAAAGTCATAGTCCAATGCTCAAACCACTATACTACCTTGGCTCTCATGTGAAGCATAGAACATATGAAATGTAAGGATCTGCTGGCATGGGAAGAGAGTGTGGGAATCTGGGAGTGACTCCTGACTTGTGGAGTGTGTGAACAAGATTTCAAAAAGCTAGTTGTGTAGGACAGTTGGAAAGTTATGAATATGAGTTAGAGAAGTTATGAATAGGAGAAACATTGGAGGTGTTAGATATTGGGAGAGATAGCCAGGGTCAGAGAAACCAATCAGTAAGATACAAGCTGTTTAGTAATAAAGACTGAGAGATCTGAGTGCTGAAGTTAGAAATATTAATGACAGTTGGTTAGGGTCAGCCTGGATTTAGATGGGATATATAAGGGATCCTAAACTTTATGTTGAACTTCTTTTTAATAAATTAATTTTTGTAGTATACATTT
>NW_024806795.1:0-3879 GCF_019175285.1 Sceloporus undulatus | reverse complement strand
ATAATAATAATAATAATAATAATAATAATAATAATAATAATAATAAATAAGGGACAGAGCGCCTGCACCTTTAATAGCTGTGTTGAAGAGAGAATTTAAGCAAGGATTGCTTGTCATGCAAGCAGCAACTGCCAAAATTTCCTCTTCTACACAACCATTGCAGGTACAGGAACCCTGTCTCTTATTTCACCTGGCAACCTCACCAAAACACCTCGAAACCAAACCCTGCTGAGGGGTCTTTTTGGCACATGAGGCATTAAAAAGAAGAAAAGTCTTACAAGCAACTCTCTTCATCCCTGGCAATAAGATATAACAAAAGCAGAGCTGGTGACAAATGGCTGCCCTTTCATGACATCTCAAAGTCCAGGTAGGGATGCCAGAGTGAAAACTGGAGAGTGCTCTTGTCCCTTTAATGATTGTGTAGAAGAGGTATAGTGGTTTGAGCATTGGACTATGACTCTACAGATCAGGGTTCGAATCCCCACTCGGACATAGAAACCAACAAGGTGAGGCTGGGCAAGCCACACTCTCAGCCTCAGAATTTGAAGAAACTTGCCAAGAAAACCCTGTGCTAAATTTGCCTTAGGGTCTCCTTAAGTTGGAAATGAATAGAAGGCACACACAACACCACCAACAACAACAACGCAAAGCAGGTAGTAGTTTGTAGTTTGGGAACTACCAGGCATGCACTTACATTGTGCAATCCTGGCACTGAGATTCCACTTTAACTGCCATGATTCTGTTCTATGAAATCCTGGGATTTGCAGTATAGGGAGGGACGTTTAGAATTCTAAGCCATGGTGCTTGAGTGCCCTACCAAACTACAAGACCCAGGATTCCACACAAGGAAACCATGGCAGTTAAAATAGAATAATAGTGCTATAACTGTGTAGTGTGAATGGGGCCTGCAGCTCTCTGGCTGAGAATTCTACATTGTAGAATCTTAGAGTGGAAGCGACCTCAAGGGCTATCCTGTCCAACTGCATTATGCCATGCACACTCAAAGCACCCCCAACAGATGGCCATTCAGCCTCTGTTTAAAACCTCCAAAGAAGGAGACTCCACCACCCTCCAAGAGAGCGTATTCCTCTGTCAAACAGCTCTTACACTCAGGAAGTTCTTCCTAATATTTAAGTGGAATCTCTTTTTGTGTAATTTCAATCCATTGCTCCAGAGTCTTATTCTCCAGAGCTGCAGAAAATAAACACACTCCATCTCTGGTGTAGCATCCTTTCAAGTATTCCTCCCTAAACTCCCAATCCCAAGTTTCCATAGGATGTTGCCATGGCAGTTAAAGTGGAACCATACTGCTATAACTATCTAGTGTGAAAGGGACCCTTATTAGGCCACTCTGTTAGTCTCTGACCACAACAGAGAGAATGACAAACTCTTGGGAATATCTCTACATCTCAAGCATTAGCTAATGCTCTCCCTCTCTCCTTGCTGTACCCTCCATGGCATTTATCAGCCTTGGCTCCTTCGGCCATCAACGCTTCCTGGAGGGTTCCTGCCTTCCCGTCACCCGGCAGATTCCAGGGCCTTGACTGCTTCAGTCGATGGGCAAAGACTCCTCAGCAGCAGGAGGTGTTGCAGGATGCTTTCCTCTGGTGCTGACACCTTATCAGGCCTCCGCATTTGCCGCCTTCCCAGGATGGGAAGAGAAAGCCGGAGAGACAGTCTCCATGAGGCAAGTGGAGATGAAGGAAAACTTTCCCACCAGGCCTCCAGCCCCACACGGCGCCAGTGACATCCTGACAGGTTGGGGTGGGTGGTCATGGAAGGCCCAGAGCTCCCTAATTTTAGCTCTGGAATAAGAACAGGGCAAGCTTGACCTCTGCCCTCTCATCTCCCCACAACAGGACAAGTGTCCTTTGTCTCAGACCTATGGTTGTGGCTCATCAATGTGGCTTGGTTTGCCAGATTACAAACTGGAGACAGGTCCTATACTTTTAATGGTTGTGTAGAAGAGGGAATTCCAGCAGGTGCTGGTCATCATGCAACCAGGTAACAAGCAAAGGATGCTGAAATTCCCTCTTCTAAATAGTCATTACATGGACAGGAGCCCTCTCTAGTTTTCAGTCTGGTGACTCTATCTCCTCTTTTGGCCTTCAATACATTTTCAGAATGTTTTCAAGTTGTAAGAAAAAGGGAACTTCCAAAAAGGCTTATTCTGAACTTCTTAGTATTCAAGCGAATACTTGGAGTTGGGTTGTTTTTTTAGTGTTTCTAATCCTCTTTACTTAGAAAAGGACAAAAACAAATGTGCAGCCTCAAAATCGATACCAGTGGGTCTCAAGTTTCTGAATGTAAAGTCCCATAATCCCTGAGCACTGGTCACACTGGCAGCAGTGGCTTCTGGAAAGCAACATCAGAGTGTAACCAAGATGGCAAAAGTTATGAATGAGGAAGAACACACAAGCCAGAACACACGGCAACAGTTTGGCTGTGCCTGAGCCTACAGTGAAGGATTCCATCTCCTCCTCTCCTCTCCTCTCCCTGCTGCTGAGTTAGTTGAGTGCAAACTACTTTTGCACTTTGAACTCAGTTTGCTGCAATTGAATTCAGATGAAAATGAAGGGAGGAAAGTGGGAGGAGGAGAGAAAAAAATAGGATCAGAAAATTAATCCTGTTGCAGGGTATGAAGGTGAGGTAGCCACCCCTAGTGGTCAGTGTTGGGGGAGGGAGCAAAATCAACTGACCTGTGGATGCATACACTGGGTCCTAGGTATCTTCTGGGGTTTGTTTCCAGGAACCGCCATGGATACAAAAATCTCCAGAACGATTCTCCAGTACCATGTCTCACAGGCTTTTCTTGGCAAGATTTGTTCAGAGGGAGTTTGCCTTTGCCTTTCTCTCAGACTGAGACAGGTCATCCCAATGGGTTTACATGACCAAGCAAGGATTGAAACTTAGGTCTCTAGTCCAGCATTCAAAACAATACAGCACCTTGGTTTTTTGTGGGGGTTTTGGGCTATGTGGCCATGGTCTAGAAGAGTTTATTCCTGATGTTTCGCCAGCATCTGTGGCTGGCATCTTCAGAGAGCACCTTGGCTCTCATTAAACTATAAATCCCAGGATTTCATAGGAAGGATCTATGGGAGTTAAAGTGATATCAAAGTGCTGGAACTGGGTAATGAGAAAGAGACATGGGTGATCTTGAAACTTTCCGCCTTCTTTCTTTTTTCCATTCTTTCTTTCCCTCTCTCTCCTTTGAATTGATGTTCTAAGGCCATGCATCAATGTGCAGTTTGGAGCTGTTTTTCCATAGCCAACACAACCACCATCACTTTTTATATGACTTATTGCAGACCAAAGTTTGATTCCCAGCTCAGCCATGAAACCTACTGGATGACCTTAGCAAGTCACACTCCACCATACTTTGAGGGACTGCGTTCCACTGTCAAACAGCTCTTACTGTCAGGAAGTTCCTCCTAATCTTGAGGTGGAATCTCTTTTCCTGTAGCTTGTATCCATTGTTCCGAGTCCTGTTCTCTGGAGCAGCAGAAAACAAGCTTGCTCCATCCTCAATGTGACCTCCCTTAAAATATTTAAGCATGCCTATCATACCACCTCTTAACCATCTCTTTTCCAGGCTAAACATACCCAGCTCCCTAAGTCTTTTCTCAAAAGACATGGTTTCCAAGCCCTTCACCATTTTGGTGTCTGTCCTTTGGACATGCTCCAACTTGTCAACATCCTTTTTGAATTGTGGAGCCCAGAACTGGACACAGTATTCCAGGTGGGGCCTGACCAAAGCAAAATAGAATGGTACCAATACTTCCCTAGATCTAGACAATATACTTCTATTTATGCACCCTAAAATTGCACTGGCCTTTTTAGCTGCCACATCACACCGTTGACTCATGTTCAACTTGTGGT
>NW_024806794.1:0-3879 GCF_019175285.1 Sceloporus undulatus | reverse complement strand
TAGCGCTGTACATACAAATAATCAAATCAATAAAAATATAAAACCTGACAATGGCATACAATCTGGAAAATACATATAAATAATATAATATTTTCATATTTCCTCCCCTAAATTGTATAAATAGCCACTTTGACCAGGGATGGAGGAACCTGCAGCTTTTTAGATGTTGTTGTACTCCAATCCCCATCAAACAGATAGGGTCAGGGTGAAGCATGATGGGAAGAGTAGTTCCTCATCATCTGGATGGCAATAGCTTCCTTGCCTCTGCCTTGGACCACAGTTCTGCTATTAGTTAAAGGGAAATATGTGGGTTGCGCATCTCTCTCAAGAACTCTGGAGTTGTCTAAGGAAAAGTCTCCATCTTCTAGATACTCCTAGAGAGCTGCTTCCAGGCAAAATAGACCACAGCTGAGGAAAGAGCCCTTACTTTGGACTCCAGCTCCCAGATGTCCACTGGCCAGGGGATTCTGGGTGTTGTCATCCAAAACAAGGGCACACAAGGCCTGCTCTGGGCAGACCATCTCTCTCCTGATGTCTTGGACCACAGCTCCCATCCGCCTTGCTTAGGACAGCCAGTGCCCCTGTGGGGATGATAGGAGTTGTAGTCCCAACAAGTCTCAGCTTGGGAAAGGGTAGAGCCAGATGAAACTTAATAGACAAATCTGCTTGACCTGGGAAAGTATGCGGAGGGATCTTGTAGCACATTTGAGACTCACTGAAATAAAGAAGTTGGCAGCATGAGGTTTCCTAGACTTCAGTCTGAGGAAGTAGATTGAAGTCTATGAAAGCTCACGCTGCCAACTTCCTTCTTTAGTTGGTCTCAAAGGTGCTACAAGATCTCTCTCTACATACTGATCCCTATGCATATAGTCTACTTCCTCAGATGCAATAGGGATCCAGGGAAGGACCTGGTTCCTCCTTGAGTCCCTATACTGTGAGGAAGGTGGGATATTATTATTATTATTATTAATAATAATAATAATAATTATTATTATTATTATTATTAGTTTTTTGTGAGTTTTTCGGGTTATGTGGCCATGTTCTAGAAGAGTTTATCCGTGGCTGGCATCTTCAGAGAATGCTGGCATGGAAGGTAGTCACACAATATATATACCTCACTCACTTCCATGCCAGCATCCTCTGAAGATGCCAGCCACAGATGCTGGTGAAACATCAGGAATAAACTCTTCTAGAACATGGCCACAGAGCCTGAAAAACCCACAAAAAACTATGAAAGCCTTCGACAATAACAATTATTACTATTATTCCAAGGTTCTTCCATAATAGGGACAATTTACGGAAAGGTAGAGTGATGCCCCCTTTATCTGTTAAGTACCCTCCCATTCCCCATTTCCATAATGGCCCCATTGCCTTCCTGTGGTCCCCAGGCCTTACCTGCCCAATGCATCTTCACAGTCGGATGCCAGCTTTGCCACTGGTTCACTTTATAAACGGATCCTGTTGCCCCCTGGCTACAAGGGGTGGGTCTCCTAGCAGAGCTTTTTTTGGGGGGGTCTCTCAGCCCTCTCGAAAACGTGGCCACGTTCCCATCAATTGCCCCCTCCTCCTTATGCCCTTGGAGCCGAATTATCCTGATCAATAGCCTTCGATCTGCTACCCTCGCAGGCTGTAACGTTCACAGGCCTCCAGGCCTAATCAGCTGGGCATCAATAGACACCACGCCGTTCCTCTGTAGCAGCTGTCCCCAAACAACTCAGGATGTGTTTGGACTACAACTCCCATCGCCCAGACACATTGAAGAGGGGGCGATGGGGATTGTCGCCTGCCATCTATAGTTTGGGAAAGAAGGCTATCACAAACAACCCTGGTAGAATTCAAAGATGTAGCTGTGTTAGTCAGTATGCAGGGAGATCTTGTAGCACCTTGGAGACTCACCGAAGGAAAGAAATTGGCAGCAGGAGCTTTCCTAGACTTCAGTCTACTTCCTCAGGTGCATTTGGATATGATGATGATGATGTAGAGAGATTTAGGAGCCCATGTGAGACTCACTGAAAGAAAGAAGTTGGCAGCCGGAGCTTTCCTAGACTTCAGTCTACTTCCCCAGATGCATGTTGAGATGCATTTGGAGATGCATCAGGTTCATTTGATGCACCCAAGGAAGTAGACTTTAGTCTAGGAAAGGTCATGCTGCCAATTTCTTTCAGCGAGTCTCAAAGCTGCTGCAAGATCTCTCTACAACTGATTCTACAGACTAACATGGCTATATCTTCAAATTCTGCCTGAAAGAAAGAAGTCTTCAGATGCATTTGGAAGTAGACTGAAGTCTAGGAACGCTCCTGCAGCCAACTTCTTTCTTTCTTTCTTTCTTTCTTTCTTTTTGTGAGTCTCAAAGGTGCTTTAAGATCTGTCTGCATACTGATTCTACAGACTAACACAGCTATATCTTTGAATTGTACCAGGGTTGTTTAGGATAGCCTTCTTTCTCAGCCTCATTTCTCAGAGATAGAATCATAGAGTTGGAAGAGACCCCAAGGGCCACCCAGCCCAACCCCATTTCTGTCATGCAGGAACTCAAGGCATCCCCAACTGATGGCCATCCAGCCTCTGTTTAAAAACCTCCAAGAAGGGAGACTCCACCACTCTCCAAAGCAGTCTATTCCACTCTCAAACAGCCCTTATTGTCAGGAAGTTCCTCCAAATGTTGAGCTGGAATCTCTTTTCCTATAGCTTGCATCCATTGCTCCATGTCCTATTCTCTGGAGCAGCAGAAAACAAGCTTGCTCCCTCCACAATATGACATCCCTTCAAGTATTTAAACAGGGTTATTATATCACCTCTCAACCTTCTCTTCTCCAGGCTAAACATACCCAGCTCCTTAAGTCATTCCTCATAGGGCTTCTTGGTTTCCAGACCTTTCACCTTTTTAGTTGCCCTCTTTTGGACACGCTCCCGTTTCTCCACATCCTTTTTAAATTGTGAGGCCCAGAACTAGACACAGTATTCCAGGTGGGGGCTGACCAACGCAGAACAGAGTGGCACTATTACTTCCCTTGATCTAGACACTATACTTCTATTCATGCAGCCTAGATTCACATTTGCCTTTTTAGCTGCTGCATGACACTGTTAGCCCATGTTCAATTTGTAGAGAGATCTTGTAGCACTTTTGTGAACATCGAAACAAAGAAAAGGTAAAACATAACATGCACATACACTCTAGAAGCCAGCCTATACACATACACCCCAGAAGCCCATCCTTGTCCTATACAGACATGGCAAAAAAAGGCCATTCTTTACAGGCGCCCAAATTCATCCCTTCTTGCCAAGGTCACACGGATGTACTATCCATCCAAGCGTGCTCCAGGGCTGCAGGGGAATCTCCGTCAGTAGATGGAGATCAATAAGTTAATGTGAACCATTTGGAACAAATTAAAGGGGGGGTCTGGATTCGAGAACACAATAATGGGGATGTGTTCAAGTCAGTACACAGCAGGCGTTGCAATCCTGCACACACAGTGGCTTGGAAAATGAACTTCAGCAGGGAGAAATGTGAGATACTGCACTTAGGTTGAAAAAATGAAATACATATATATAGCATGGGGGATACCTGGCTTAAGGGGACAATGGACCCAAATAGAGAGGTCAAAATAAAGCTGTTTCATGTCACTTTGGAGGTATGCTGTTTAAATGACACGTGCATCTTAAGAGCCCAGAAGCTGCACTAAAGCTGCGCTCCAGTCCTTAGGACTTGAGCATGGCTTTCCTGTAGCTTTTGGCCTCTTAGGGCATATGCAGCATTTAAACAGCATACCTCCAAAGTGACCCCAAGCAGTTTTATTTTGATCTGTCTGTTTGGGCCCTAGGTGTGAAAGGGATCTAGGAGTCCTAGTAGACCACAAGTTAAACATGAGTCAACAGTGC
>NW_024806793.1:3309-3879 GCF_019175285.1 Sceloporus undulatus | reverse complement strand
GATGGTTATTATTATTATTATTATTATTATTATTATTATTATTATTATTAACCTTTATTTATAAAGCGCTGTAAGTTTACACAGCGCTGTACATATTTTTTTTTTTTTTAGTCAGACGGTTCCCTGCCCTCAGGCTTACAATCTAAAAGACACGACACAAAAGGAGAAGGGAGTGCTGGTGGGGAATAGGATCAGGTCCAGCAGATCTTTTCCACCTCCGAGGCCTGGACCAAATTTGTTATAAACAAATTCCTCAAACATCATTTTTTTAAAAAGGGAGAATGGTGTGATCACAATATTCCAAACATTCTAAATATTCAAAAAATACACCAGACATTTTAGAAGAATTATCACCATACCATCCTGATCCCTATGGTATCATCTGATTTTAGAAGCTAAGCAGGGTCACACGAGGGCCTGTTACAGACTGCCAAAATAAAACTGCTTCGGGTCTCTTTGGAGGTATGCTGTTTAAATGATGCATGGGTCCTAAGAGTCCGGAGGTCGTGCCAAAGCCACACTCCATTCCTAAGCACTGGAGGGCAGCTTTGGTGCAGCTTCCGTATTCTT
>NW_024806793.1:1905-3209 GCF_019175285.1 Sceloporus undulatus | reverse complement strand
CATTTAAATAGCATACCTCCAAAGAGACCCGAAGCAGCTTTATTTTGGCAGTCTGTAACAGGCCGAGGTTAGTACATGGATGGGAGACTGCCTAGGAATACCAAGGATCCTACCTGAAAACTCCGGCTGCCACTCAGACTTAGCAATACTGGACTGGATGGGTCAATTTGCTAAGTATAAGGGTAATTCCTATGATCCTATGACAATTATGAAGTCTATACATTTACAACTCTAACTATTGTAATGGCATTACTTTACCATTATAGTGGCTCCATTTTTGAAAACAGCTATGAATGCCTCTTTTCATGGGGAAATGTTCAAGTGTTGCTTAAAGGCATCAGAGATATTGGGTATAAATCATTAATCTCATAGGTGTTTATCACACTATACTCTTATAGTGCTACTATTCCACTTTAACCGCTCTAGCTGCCTCCTGTTGCATTCTGGGATTTGCAGTTTTAAGGAGGGGTATTTAGAATTCTCAGGCAGAGAATACACACAAGATAATTGATATCATTATCCTTTTGTTTCTACTTCCTTTACAATTGGATATTCCTGCATGCTGTAAATTACTTGTTTACTCCTGATATCTAATTCTACGCCTATATCTTCCCATGGTAGGATTTAAATTACCAAATGTTATCCAAATGATAGTTATTGTTTTAGGTCAATAGATTACTCTTTTCAATTTTTTAAAGACAACTCCACTCTATTTCTACACTGTCTTTTGATGCTCCTTTTAGTGTAGCAGATATATCCATATTTCTAGCTTCGTATAATTTGATTAACCAATCTTCAGTAGACGGATTAACTGAAGCTTTCCAAAATTGTGCAAACAGGATCCTTGCACCTGATACCATATACAAGATAATTCCAGTATATTTAACAGTCTTTATATTGTAGGTAATATTTAATAGAAATATATTTGGCTCAAAGGGAATATTTACACCAAGAATATTTTGAACCATTCTGTGAATCATTTGCCAAAATTCCTTAGCCTTAGTACATAACCACCACATGTGGAAAAAAAATTACCCTCAGGTTTCCCACATTTTCAGCATTTGGTGTTACTAGTTTTATGTATATTGTGGATTTTTTGGGGGGTTAGGTACCACCTGTATAACATTTCAAGGTAATTTTCTTTATAATTTTGACACAGTGTGAATCTATTTGTTCCTTTCCAGGATTTCTCCCATTAATCTATTGTAATAGTTTGTTTCAAATCCTGTGACCATTTTACCATGCTACGTTTGATCGCTTCATTTTCTAGGTCTCTTTCTTTTAGTAATCTATAGTACAGTGGT
>NW_024806793.1:0-1805 GCF_019175285.1 Sceloporus undulatus | reverse complement strand
CATTGTTCCGGGTTACGAATGTTTTTTCGGGATACGAAGAAAATTTTTGGTGCTTTTTTCGGCTTTTTCGCACGAAACGCGGCTTTTCCCCATTAGCGCCTATGGCAATTCGGCTTACGAAGGCTTTTCGGGTTACGAAAGCGGCCGCGGAACAAATTAATTTCGTAACCCGAGGCACCACTGTACTTAGATATATGTTTCCCTTGTTTATCCATCACAATCTTATCTATTTCATTGTTGTCTAGAGTCAACCCAGAAGTTTCATTATCAACTTTGAAGCAGTTTTTTAACTGGTTATATAAGAACCAGTCCTTCATATTTGTTTTCTCATTTAATTCTTCAATTGTTTTCATAATATATTTTCCATCAGATTTTTCCATATCTTAACAATAGTTTGCCTTTGTTCTTAGTTCTCCTATAGTAAGCTTCTTGTAATGACACCCATGGGGGAATGTTTTTATAAAATTGATGTTTCATTTTGTACCATACTTTTAGTAGTTACTTTCTTATGACATGGTGGTTGAAGATGTTGTTATCTTTAGGTTTTATATACTACATATATGTGTGTATGCCAAGATTTAAGTTAGAACCTTCTATATTCAATATGTTCTCATTACTCAACTTAATCCATTCCTCTAGCCATTTAAGACAAGCAGCATAATAGTACAACTTAAAGTTTGGTAGATTACATCCCCCTTTTAGTTTTTCCTCAGTCAACATTTTCCACTTGATCCTTGCTTTTTTACCCTCCCACAAAAATCTGGTCAGGTCTTTTTGCCATATTACAAAATATTTTTCATTCGAGATAATTGGGATATTGGAAAACAAACACATTATTCTTGGCAAAATGTTCATTTTGATAATAGCAATCCTTCCTAAAAAGGATAAATTGTATTTAGACCATTTTGCCAAGTCTTTTTTTAAATCTCAGTCCATACTTTAACATAGTTGTTCTGAAATAATTCTATACACTTCTCCCTCGGGTTACGAAATTAATTCGTTCCACGGCCGCTTTCGTAACCCGAAAAGCCTTCGTAAGCCGAATTGCCATAGGCGCTAATGGGGAAAAGCCGCGTTTCGTGCGAAAAAGCGCCGAAAAGCACCAAAAATTTTCTTCGTAACCCGAAAAAACATTCGTAACCCGGAACAATTATTTCCAATGGGATTTTTTCGTATCCCGGAAATTTCGTAACATGGGTATTTCGTATCCCGAGGTACCACTGTACCTCCCTATCCCACGAAATCCTTCTATTCCGCGCCCTATGGATCGCCCTCTGGTGGCAGAAAGGAGAGTTCCTTCCTATCCGCCTCATCTCTTGCTCTCCCGCGCCCCCTGTGGCTCCACTGGCACACTGCAGCCGACCCAGCTTTGAGCTTCACAAACGACTAATTCTATATACTGTATATATATACTGTATGTGTGGGTATATACACACATACACACGTTATCCCTCCATATTCAATAGGGTCAGGGGCACAAGACCCTCATGAATATGGGAAAAACCCCAAATAACAAAAACACCATATTTTACCTAAGGGGACATCTCTCTAGGAATCTCTAGGTCCTCCAGTGCAACTCTATGGTCAAGGTCTTACAGGCACTCACCACAGAACTGCGTTGGAGGAGCTACAAAGGCCTAGTAGAGTATTCCCTCTAGGAATAGCTAGGACTTTCAGTGCAACTTTTTGTTGAAGTTGACCATAGAGTTGCAGTGGAGGCAGCCATAGCTCAGTCCTCATTGTGAAGACTGCAGAACGCCCCCTGCAGGAGAGTCCTAATACTGCAACAGCAGAACATGGAACCT
>NW_024806792.1:0-3879 GCF_019175285.1 Sceloporus undulatus | reverse complement strand
CACACCTTCCCTCACTGCAGTCGCTCGCCTGCCTGCCTTCCTGCCTGCCTGCCTCCCTGCCTGTCATTCTTTCAGCCAATCAGGAGACAGAGGAATGAGAGAACGGATTTGAGAACGGATAAGAATACCGCACACACCTCTGTTGGAACGTTCTCATCACGTTTCAGCTCGCTGGGAACACATTCGATCTGTACCCTCCTGGAACACATGTGGAACACATTTAGAACATTCTGAGAACCCAATTGGAACACATACGTGCGGTATACTCAAATGTGTTCCGTTCTCATCACGTGATGAGAACGTTCTCAGAACACAGTGCGATAATCTCCTGAATGTGAGCCCCACTATATGTCCAAGCCTCCTTAGCTGGATTGGGACTGCCCCAACCTGCAGTGCCAAAAGCCAGAGTGGCAGCCTGGCCCTCCCTTGCAAGTTTTGGACTGCAGTTCCCATCAGCCCAGTAAGCTGTGGGAGCTCCTCTGGATGTATAAGTCCTCCCTTGCTGGATAAAGGATGCAGTTTCCATCAGGAGTACTCAATCAGAGTAGGAGGCCCACCTGATGTCCAAGTTTTCCCTTCCTGGTTTTCAACTGCAATTCCCATTAGCTCCAGCCAGGAGTGCCAACAGTCAGAGTGGCACTCAGTAGATATCCAACCTTGCTTCATAAGGACTGAGTTCCCATCCTCCCCACCAGCACCAGAGTGGAAGCTCTGCTAGATATCCAAGACCTCCCTTGCTAAATAAGGACTGAAGTTCCCATCAACCCTATCCAGGAGTGCCCAGAGCCAGAGTGGGAGGCCCACTGGATGTCCAAGCCTTCCCTTGCTAGTTTTGTACTGCAGATCCCATCAGCCCCAGTCAGCAGTATCAAAAGCCAAAATGGGAGCTCTGCTAGATGTCTCAGCCAGCAGTGTCAAAAGCCAAAATGGGAGCTCTGCTAGATGTTCAAACTGGCTGTCCAAGCCCTCCCTTGCTGGATTAGAACTGCATTTCCCATCAGCTCCACCCAAGAATGCAAACAACCAGAGTAGTGGCCCCACTAGATGCTCAAGCAGTCCCTTGCCAGATTAGAACTGCAGTTCTCATTCAGGAATGTCAACTGCCAGAGGGGGAACACTTTTAAGTGTACAAGGCTTCCTTGCTGCTTAAATATGGCAATTCCCATTATCCCGGTTGCTAACAACCACAGTGCAAGCCTCACGTGATGTGCAAGCCCTCCCTTTTTGGATTAGGACTGAAGTTCCCATCAGATTTGCAGATTTGCCAACCAGAATGAAAGCCCCTCCCCCATGTCCAAGCCTTCCCTTACTGGTTTTGAACTGCAGTTCCCATCAGCCGCACCACAGAGTTGCTGAGCCCTCCCTCTTAAATTAATGAGGAGAATTAAATTAAAATTAATAAAAAATAAATTCTTGCCTCAAGAAGAAGAGGCCTCCCTCCGTCCCAACTGTCATAATCAGACCTGGGAGGGAGTGAAAAAGACAGGCCCAATTCCATCAGGTCTAACTGTGAATTCTGTGACTTATGTCACCTCTTTTATTTTATTTTATTCTCTGTATTTTTATTGCTGTAACTCGCCCGGATTCCTTGTAATTGGGCAAGCTATAAATAAATTATTATAATCCTGAAAAACACCAAAATCAAGAACCAGCAAAATGCAAATGAATACCACCCAGGATCAGGGTTTTTCCCAGCAGACAATGGACCGCTAATTTAGCAGACACAAATCCTCCTTGCATATCCTTCACCCTGAGGCCTTGAAATTCAACAACAAAACAACACAGAGATTAATATGGAAACCACTCTTCCCAACCCAGGGTCACACAGCACGCACGCACGCACGCACGCACGCACATATATATATATATATATATATATATATACCATTCACTTCCATGCCAGCATTCTCTGAAGATGCCAGCCACAGATGCTGGTGTAATGTCAAGAATAAACTCTTCTACAACATGGCGACATAGCCTGAAAAAACCCATAAAAAATTATTACCATTACTTTCAGTCATATATATATATATATATATATATATATATGAATTATGATTTAAGAGTAAATTAGAAAAAAAAACTACTAAGGATTCTATGTGATGTGGTATGACAGGAGATCGATGAGGTGTGTGTGTGACACACATGCTTTACCACTTGGAGTGACACCAACCCTAGTGAGACCACTGTTCCTGGCCACCAAACTATTTCCCTATTGTGGCAGCCCCATGGGATTTGACATCCTAGAATCATAGAATCGTAGAGTTGGAAGAGACCACAAAGGCCATCCAGTCCAACCCCCTGCCATGCAGGAACTCTCAATCAAAGCATATCCAAGAGATGGCTATTCAGCCTCTGCTTAAAGACCTCCAGGGAAGGAGACTCCACCACTCTCCGAGGGAGTGTGTTCCACTGCCGAACAGCCCTTACTGTCAGGAAGTTCCTCCTAATGTTGAGATGGGATCTCTTTTCCTTTAGCTTGCATCCATTGTTCCGGGTCCTGTTCTCTGAAGCAGCAGAAAACAAGCTTGCTCCCTCCTTAATATGACATCCCTTCAAATATTTAAACAGGGCTAGAATAGAAACAAGGTCAGAAGGACAACAGTAAATGAGGACAGTGTGAGAGGCCTAAGTGAGAGTAACTGGAATTATCTAGAGAGAGAGAGAGGAATAGCAAAGTGTAAGTAAGTGCAACAAAGTGAAGCAATAACAAGTGAATGTACCAGCTGAACAAGTGAAGCACTGTTAAACTGTTTTTCAAATAAAGTTTTATTCTTAATTTACTTACATGGTTGTTCGGATCTGAAATAAGTAGCCACGTTACTAGGTACCACCTGAAAGTGCGTTCTAAAAAAGGAAAATAAGCTGGTTTGGTGGCCTCATCACATAATTTGGTGTCAGTGGTAGGAGTCACTAGGGGGTGGAGCTAGCAGACTAGCTCTATACAACTCCTCCCAGAGCCCTTTCAGACCAGTTCCTGTCACAGAGAGGAGCAGGAGAGAAGAAGCTGGGCAGCCATTTTGAGTGGTGACTGTTTGATTTAAAAAAAAACTCTGGGAGAGTGTGGAGCTTCTGTGAGTCACATCTGTGAGTCACTAGGCTAGGGGGTGGTGGTAGCAGACTAGCCCTATACAACTCACAGAGCAATAACCAAAGCAAATCTACAGCAGAGGCAGCAGGTGAGAAGCAAACCTTGAATCAAAACCTTGCCTTTAAATACAAGCTAGCAGTCCTCCTTCCCTGGAGGTCTTTAAACAGAGGCTGGATGGCCATCTGCCGGGGATGCTTTGATTGAGATTTCCTGCATGGCAGGGGGTTGGACTGGGTGGCCTTTGTGGTCTCTTCCAACTCTATGATTCTATGATTCTTGCTACCCCCAACATTCCACTGGCTGAGCGACGCAGCGACGCAGAGGAGAAGGAGCAGGAGCATGGCTAGAGGCCCTTCCAACGCCTCTCACCCTCTTCCCTTGCCGAGGAAAGGCCAGAGTGGGAGGAGCAGAAGAGAAGCCACAGGCAATAAGATTGCCTCCCACCTCCCTTACTCACCGATGGAACAGGAGCGATGAGGAGGAGAAGGAGCAGGAACACAACTAGAGGCCCTTCCAACACCTCTCACCCTCTTCCCTCACCGATGCAAGGCCAGAGTGGGCGGAGCAGGAGAGAAGCCAGAGGCAATAAGACCGCCTCCCACCCCCCTTCCTCAACGACAAAGCGGTAGCGACATGGAGGAGAAATAGCAGGAGCAAGGCTAGAGGCCCTTCCAATGCCTCTCAGCCTCTTCCCTCGCCAATCAAGAGGAAGCTAGCCACGGCCAATCAGGAGTCAGCTGGCGACAGCCAGTAGAATGTTGGGGGTAGCAAGAGCCAATCAAGAGGAA
>NW_024806791.1:0-3880 GCF_019175285.1 Sceloporus undulatus | reverse complement strand
CAACTGTCATCTCGGCCTCAGAGGGAGCCATCAGGCAGACCCAGCAACATCAGGGACTGCCTGAAGGAAGAGGCCCCTCCCTCCTCAACTCATCTTGGCCTGAGAGGGAGCCATCAGGCAGACCCAGCAACATCAGGGACTGCCTGAAGGACGAGACTTCTCCCTCCTTTAACTGTATTTTGTATTGTATTACGATTTTACTGTACAGCGCTATGATCATCGCGGAATAGCGGTCTATAAATAAAACATATTATTATTATTATTATTATTATTAAATGTAATTGAACGTGTGCAAACTAAGGCCCGTTACAGACCGCCCAAAAGAGGTGGTCTTGGGCCGCTGCCGGTTGCAGTGAGGAGGAGCTGCAGCAGCCAAACCGCGCGACTCCTCCGCGCTGCAAAAAAGAAGTGCAGAAATCGCACTCCTTCCGACAACCCGGAAGAGCCGCCGTAAGTGCCAAAGTGCGCACTTGCGACGGCTCTACCGGGTTTAGACATCTGTATAGGGCGCCGCCATATTGCCGTACGGAATACGAGCGAGGGGCAAGGTGCGTCCGGAAGCGCCGCCCCTCGCGCGTATTCCTGGCGCAACGACGGCACTGCTTAGGCCCGTCTGTAAGGCGCCTAAGTTCCTTAGGAGAATCTTTCAGGTCGCCCTCTCTGTTCCGAACGCTGTTCTTAGAAACGAGGTTGGAACTATTAAAATAGAATCTAGTCTGTGGATCAGTATACTCACCTATTGGCAAAAACTGCATAAAACTCCTGGAGGTTTGACAAATTTAATTTTTCTGAATTCTTTTAAATCCTCTTGGGAAACTTCTATTCATAAGAAACTAAATGAGCTTGGTCTCAATAAAAATGAAATTCTAAAGTTTGATGCCGATAGAGCTAATTCTATTATTAAACAAAAAAAATTCTAGAAGCAGAAAGATACTGTACATGGATTCCGCTTCCCTTTCAAAATATGTCTTGTTCAGTGTTCAATCTTGGTCCCCTCCCCAGCTCCATATCTATTCCATGTTACTCTCCCGAAGTTTAGAAGGGCTCTAACTTTGGCACGTTTCAATGTGTTGCCCATGAGCATATTGGAAGGTAGATTTTAAAAAACACCTTTTGAATTTCGTTTTTGCCCATGTGGCTTGGGCGCTGTTGAAACCAATGAGCATGTTCTCCTTTACTGTCAATTCTATAGGGACATTCGTCACCAACTGATAAGCCCACTACTGAGTAAATTCCCAGGTAAAACTGACTCTTTTTATTTACGCCTCCTATTGGATAACAATGATCCTAGAGTATCCCATAAGGTGGCTAAATTTTGTTATATTGTTTGTAAACTGTACCCACAACTGACAAATGGACATTTTATTACCGCGTAGAAAGATTTGTCTGGATACTTTTGTTTTTATACTGGTCAAAGACCGAATAAATTTTATTACATTACTTATTACGTAAATACATATCTATTCTGGACCATGATTTATGTGGATTTGAGTAAAATGTATGGTCCTTATAATTTCCATATTTCATTCTCCAAGCATCCCTTATTGTTAAATCCTCCATCAGATTAAATAATTCTTTTGGTAATTTACCTTGTTCTTTTTTTTCCGTTCTGAAAACCTGTCTAATTTTGGGTCTGTGACCCCATTCCAGTCCCCTAACATAATTATAGATTCAGAGCCTAATTCAAATATTTTAAAAAATTTTAATAAAAATTACCTTTATTTTCTAATGGGCCATATAATCCTACTATAATAGACTTTTGATTTTTGTATATTAATTCTACAATAATACAGTGTCTCTCATGATCATTATAAATTTTGTTTACTTCATATTTTAAATTTACATATATGACTACACCTTTTTTCTTGCATTTTGAAGCAGATATAAAGTCTTGCCCTAATTTAGGGCATCTCAAATGTATTTTGTCCTTTTGTTTTATTCTTGTTTCCTGTAGATATGTCTATTTTTAATTTCTGTAGATAGTGAAAAAATTTTTTCCTTTTCTGTGGTGTATTCGTACCTTGGATATTCCAAGTTATGAATTTCAAACAGTCCAACATCTTCAAAATGTACCTCCTGAACTTGTTAAGACAACAATGACAAGAATTAAAAATTTAAGAATAATTAGCTTTATATATATTTTATTTCTTTTTCAAATCAATTAACTACTGAGTTTATTAAATTTCCAAGGATTCTTCTTGTTATGTTTCTCTTTCCTCCTGTTCTTCTCTTCTTATTCTTCTTTCTTCTTGTAATAGCTCTTGATTGTCCAGGTCAGGTATGAATAGTGTTATTCTGAATCTTGAGTAGTTATTTCTTCTTCCTCTGTTGGTTCTTCTCCTTCTTTATCTAAGCTGACTGTTGAACCTGCAGCTGCCATTTCTTTAGTTTCTTTTCCTCTCTGGTCCTTCAAAGCTGGATTTTCTTTGTCTTCTTTGTTTTTGTCACTGTCTGTATTTCTATTAGTCCTTCTCAATAAACCTTTGAGTTGTTCAGGAGATATAATTTTCACCCTTTTGCTTCCCCACTAAAAGGTCAGGCCTTCAGGTAGTTCCCATCTATATGGGATTCTTTCTTTACGTAGGAAAGTCGTTAATCCAATATATTCCTTCCTCTTGCACAATAGTCTTCCTGGGATATCCTTCAAAACTTTCAGGTCTGAACCTTCATATTGAAAGGGGGTCTTGTTGTGTTTATTTAAAAGGGTGTCTCTTATTCTCTTCCTAAGAAAATATACTGCCACGTCTCCTGGTAGTCCTTTTTGTTTAGCAATTTGCGAGTTTATTCGGAACACGAGACAGCTTTTTCATCCAATTCTTCTTCCCTTTTATTAGCAAATGTCACCATATCCCCTTCCAATTTTTCATTTTTAAATTCCAAAATGTCCTCTCTTTGTTTTGTTTTTTGCATATCAATCGTTAATTTCTCCACTGTTTGGCTTTTTTATTCAAATCAGTTCTTATTTCTTGTTTATAATTTCCCTCTTGAAACTTGCCATCTCTCTTGTTAAGTTCGTTGAAAGGCTTTCCATCTTCTCTAATAATAGTTGGTAGCTCATTTCTGGAGGCTTTAATTTTTCTGCTGAGGCTCTTTTCTAGTTTTGATTTTGTAAACTTGCTTTTTGCGTTTGGTTTCTTGTATTCATTGCTTATCTCTTAATATCAAACAACACCCTCCACCAAGGCATAGATGTTAGCATATAGTGTATTCACCACATTAATACAACAAAACCTTTTACTGGGGAAATGTCATTTGCAAAACAATAAAAAAGACTCTTTCCAAGAATCGAGTACAGATACTCCTTTATAGAGATACGTCTTCCCCACACACATCTCTCACTCCATACTAGCTCCATCCTTCTTCTTCTTCTAACAAATAAAATTTAGGATCTTTTATAGACTAGGCAAAGATTGTCTGTCATACATCAAAGGCCAAATCTGCATGGTAAATCCATCTCCATTCAATATGATCAAAGCCCTTGAAGACATAGAGGAACAAAAGTATACAGAGGGACAAAAGTTTTAATTTTTTGGAGAGGATGATGATGCTAAGAGTTCTTAACTAATTTGTCATTTGGTACTTGACTATAAAATCTGTGTGAACTGGGGGCTATTTAGTTTTCAATAAAAAACATTTAATCTTTTTGCCAAAAACTGAAGTTAGAATTCTATAATCTTATGCGTATAAATGGAAAAATCTGAGTTTCATCTTCTCCTGCTTTGGTTATAGATACCACTTTGAATGTTTTGTAACTTTCTGGGTGTTTTCCTTCTTCTAAGGCTGCACTGAAAAACTGGCATATAGATTACGTTCAAATGCTTTGTAGAATATTGAGCCAAATCCATTGCTCCCTCGTGATTTTCCAGGCTTAAGAGAAAAA
>NW_024806790.1:0-3880 GCF_019175285.1 Sceloporus undulatus | reverse complement strand
AATGGATTTCCTGCATGGCAGGGGGTTGGACTGGATGGCCCTAGTGGTCTCTTCCAACTCTATGATTCTATGATTCTATGATTCTATGAAATGGAACCAAACTCTGGCATATAACAAGGTCTCACTGTATAATTTGAATTTTGCTAGTTGTTTATGTCACAACTATTAGCATTACATTCAGTGATGTATGGGAGTAACAATTTACGAGTAACCTTAGTGAAAAAAGTATTACTAAAGATTCTGCATGGAGAAATGGGAGGAGGTTAATGGGGGGGGGGGGTGACACCATGAGTTACCACACCTGGTGACACCAAGCCTAGTGATTTCATTGCTGTGTCCTATTCTCTGGAGCAGCAGGAAAAAAGCATGCTCCACTGTCCATCGGACACCCCCTCAAATATTTAAACAGGGCTATCATGTCGCCTCTGAACCGTCTCTTTTCCAGGCTAAACATACACAGCTCCCTAAGCCTCTGCTCATGAGGCATGGTTTCCAGACCTTTCACCATTCTGGTCATCTTCCTCTGGTCATGTTCCAGTTTGTCAACATCTTTCTTAAATCGCGCATGCAAGTCTCAATCCATCATAAATCCATCAGCCCCAGTAGGGATGCAATGGGCCTCCAGAGATTGTCGTTTGACTCCAGTTTCAATCCTGGCAAGGCAGAAATGATGGAGGTTGGAGTCAAACAATATTTGGAGGGTAATATGTTCCTCATTCCTGCCCCAAAGAAAGGTGTGAAGTAAAGAGAAAATTGCTTTTCTTTTCATTTTACAGAAAAAAGAGAGAAAGTGATGCTCAAAAGGCCTAAAAGTCCATGTTCTTCCCCCAGGTGTTTACCATGTCTTTCCATAGAGTAGGTGAAGGGGATCTCAAGGAGATTGTCGTATTTGGTGAGAAACCTCTTCATAATGGAAGCCAGGCCTGCAAGAGAAGAAGACCCAAAATGTTAGCCCTCTTGTGTGGACAAATTGGAGATTTTATACTTAAAACGAGTGGGAAATGGAGTTTGGAGTATTTTAAGAATGACAAATAACATATTTAAGACAAGATGTTCATCTAGTCAGTTCTACAATATTGTTTCTAAAAACTCTATATAGCATAAAGACTTCTATTTAAGGCAACATATAGCAGTGGATATTTGCAGCTCCTTGCCTGAAACTTCTTTTCTAAGTTCATTTTACAGGAATGAATACTCCTAATAAAATGGCGAAAACCCAAGAAGTGCCTTAGAGGTTCAGGACATTCTACTTCCATTTGTTATTAAAACAGAAAAAACCAAATCAAACGAAGGGAATAGAGTTTTTCCCCAAAAAGAAATCCCCCCCCCCCCCATGACTTCAAAATGTCCAAATATCTTACATCTCTAAACTTGGACACAGGACCCCAAACAAGGCCTGACTAACACAGAACCTTACACAAAACCTTAAGCCATCATAGGCTGTGTCCCACTCTGTTACATCTCAATACACGCATATACACTATTCTACTGAGCCAAGTCCAGTGAAAGGGGAACTTGAGCCCTCTCCACCCCATCCAGCTTGGCTTCCTCCTGCCTCACACTCCCTGGTTCAGGAGCACACTCTGCCACCAGCTGCCCATCTTCCCCTGCTGCCCCAAAGGGGCAGAATTTGGACACTTACTTTCTCCTTTGCTCACTTGAAGGTCCTGGGGTTGGAAAACATGTCTCCATGGAAGCAGATCTAGGGAGAAAGAACTCTTGATGGGTTGAGCACGTGGCTTGTCCACCCCAAAACCTCTGCCTGCTCATATCTATCCACAGCAAACTGACTTGGAAACAAGACTGATACACAGCTACTTGTGGGCTTACATTGCCACTATGTGGCTGTTCTATTAGTGGCAAGTGAAAAGAGGAAATTCCCTATCTTCCGCCAGGATGTCCTTGATTTACAATGGAATCCTAACTCTAAAGACAACAGGCATAAAGAATAAGAATCAACCCTTCTCTTTCCTGAGGATATGTCCTTATACTACCTGACCTGAGAGATCAGCCTGTAGAGAGATCTGCTTGCTGAGACTCTTTAGCTGGTGAGCATCTGCTGGCAGAAAAATAAAAAGGGAGCTGATAAGGGGCTATTGTGAGGGAGTGAAGAGCTGACCTATGCCAGACCCAAAGCTCCTCCAGCCCAAGGCCACAGCCCTAAGGCCAGTGCAAAGTCAGGCTGAGAGAGGATTCAGGAATTTCCAACATCCCTAAGTAAGAAGGAATTTGGATTCAGCACAGCTTCAGCTTGGCCAACTGAGGCTAAACTGTCAAGTCTTAGTAGTACTTAGCAGGACAGTCACTTTGTCCAATTGAATAAAGAGGTCTGTTTCTGATATCAAGGATTTAGCCAGCTAGTCAGAAACTTGAGAACGCTCCTGCTTGCATTTCAGTTGGAGACCTAGGAGACTGCAGATGCAGGTAGAGACTCTCTTACGGAGATTCCAACGCAGACTCTGCCCTAAACTGGGCAATGGGTAAGAGCTCCAGTTTAGATGTGTATTCAGTTGGGCTTCTGCCTCTAGGTTGATGGACTTTGGAGTCCCTCTTGGTATAATGAGCAAGCATAACAACTGTCCGGGGTAGTGAAAGTCTCCATTTGTTTTTGTGACCTTGTTTGATACTTTTTGCTTTAGCCTGTCAGTTTGAGGCTGGGAAAGGATATGAACTCTGGGAATGGACTGGGAGAGTGGATTTTCCTGTGTTACTAGCCTAATTATATAGTTCTCATAGCTTTGAGAGAGGAAGGAGCTTGCCTCCTTAGATCTTATGTGTTGGCTTCTGCCAAGTAGTAATTTGGAGGCCAAATTTACCATTGGTTGTGCAGGGATGCTAGACCTCACCAGTGAAAGGAATGCTGGAATACTTCTCTGCTAAGGACTACCTCATGCACCTATTGACCATCAATAAAGCTTATGCTATAAGCAGTAACCTGGGTCAGTCTTTGGCATCAAAAGACCTCCTGGAGAGGCCTGGAACTATACTCAGCTCCTGCACAGAAGGACTTGTCAAGCCAGGGCACTCTGATGCTGGACTCTTGAAGAGAGCCTCCTTACCTGGCAGATGGGGTAAGGGTTGGAATCATAGAATCATAGAGTGAGAAGAGACCAAACGAGCCATACAGTCCAACCCCCTGCCATGCAGGAGATCACAATCAAAGCATCACTGAAAGCTGGGCATCCAGCCCCTATTTAAAGACCTCCAAAGAAGGAGACCCCACCATCCTCTGAGGGAGTGTTCCACTGTCAAAAAGCTCTGTCAGGAAGTTCCTCCTAATGTTAAGGTGGAATCTGTTTTCCTGTAGCTTGCCTCCATTGTTCTGTGTTCTAGTCTCTGGAACAGCAGAAAACAAGCTTCCTCCATCTTCAATGTGAAATCTTTTCACATTTAAACAGGGCTATCATATCACCCCTTAACCATCTCTTCTCCAAGCTAAACCTCCCCAGCTTCCTAATTCTTTCCTCATAGTGTATGGATTCAAGAACCTTCACCATTTAGCTACTCTTCCTCTGGACACACTCCAGTTTGTCAACATCCTTTTTGAATTATGCTGTCCGGAATTAGACACAGTATTCCAGGTGGGGCCTGACCAAGGGAGAATACAGTGGCACTATTACTTGCCTTGATCTAGACAGGGTAGCCTAAAATATTGATGTAGCCTTAAATAACATTGGCCTTTTTAGTTATTGACTCATGTTCAGCTTGTGGTCTACTAGGACTCCGAGATCCCTTTCACACGTAGTTTCATTCAGCCAGGTGTCCCCCATAATTCTATATCTATACATTTCATTTTTCTGCCCAAAGTGCAGTACCTTACATTTCTCCATATTGAATTTCATTTTGTTAGCTTTGGCCCAGCTTTCTAGTCTATTCAGGT
>NW_024806789.1:0-3881 GCF_019175285.1 Sceloporus undulatus | reverse complement strand
GTTTAACTATTAGTGGTTATATGGAACTTATTTTAATTTCTTTTTTTGTGTGTGTATTCGCAATGGATATACAGCTATGATGACTTACATGCATTGGGATTTGTCAATTTTTTAATGGAAAATTAATAAAGATTATCTTGAAAAAAAAAACCTATCACTCTCCACATAATATGATACCACATGAAAATATAATAAGCACAAACCCATAGCAACATAACGCAATATAAAAATATCCATAAATCTCTAGGTTCCCCCTCCTTTTCCAGACACCAGTCTTTTAAACTCAATCCTCTGTTAGAAGGGTGATTCCCACACATTCCAATCCTAGAAAAGAAGCACATTCTTTAGCCACGATATATCTACCTGTTTCTAGTATCTTCTATTAAAGCACATATTAAAACATATTATTTTAACCCACCATAATTTCCATCTATTTTAACTCTAATCTAAACCTAAACCTATAACCCTTATGGCATGAATCCCTAAATGAATAAATGCATGACATATTGTGACTTCAGTCTGATGCTCCTTACCTGAATAATTGAGACAGTACTATTGTGACTTCAGGGTGGTGCTCTTTACCTGAAGGATTCAGACTGGTCCATTGTGACTTTATGCTGATGTTCTTTGCCTGAAGGATTGAGACGGGAGAAATTTCACTTCAGACTGGTGCTCCATACCTGAAGGATTGAGACTGACCCATTGCAACCTCAGGATCATTCTTCTTGCCTGAAGGACTGAGACAGGACTGTTGTGATTTGATACAGATGCTCCTTTCCTGAAGGATTGAAACTGGCCCATTGTGATCTCAGCCTGAGGTTCCTTGCCTGAAGAATTGAGATGATACTATTATGACTTCATGGTGCTGCTCTTTACCTGAAGGATTTATACTGAACCATTGCGACCTCAGGCTGATGTTACTTGCCTAAAGGATTGAGACAGGAGAATTGTCACCTCAGACTGGTGCTGTACACCTGAAGGATTGAAACTGGCCCATTGTGTGTCAGAACTAGTGTATAAGATTTGCAACTGGAGACTGGTTATCAAGGAGGAGTGAAGCTGGCTTGGGAACACCGCTCTTCAAAGTGAGGCTGTCTGGGAGAAGGGAAGGGGAAGTATACACAACTTTGGTATCTATGCACCCTCTGCTTGTGTTGCTTTAGCTTGGGAATTAGAGGCTGGCTTAGGGAGGGGTTGAGTCTGTTAAGAAGGGAGCAAGTTCCTTTGGACTTCAGACTTTGCAAAAAGGTGTCAATGGATGTTTCTGCCTGGATTCATCAATAAAGCTTCTTTTGTTTCAAATGAGTTTGATTTTTTGAGCACAGGACTGACTCCAGATCTCACCATTTGCAAAGTCTCACAGATTTAACTCCAATGGAGACCCAGGAACAAGAAGAGTTCTTGGGGAACCTGGTGGTTCTGGAGATCCCGGAGGTGGAGGAGCATGTGCCTTCTTCAGAGGAACTAGGGCCAAGCCCAAGACTGGGAAACCTCCTGAAGCTCACACCATCCAGGCCACCACTGGAGGATTTGGGCTTCCGGCCCCAGACTGGGGAAAGGAAGGCTGTCGGGGGGCAGAGAGACAGCCTGGGACCTGGCAGTGGGGGAGTCGCTTGATAGCCGCCCCAGCACAGAGGAACCCCAGGTAGACGTTTATCGAATGGAGGAAGACATAAAGGAATTAAAGGACCTTATGAAGTGGATGGTGCCCAAGTTAAAGATGCAGAGGAGGAACATGTCAGAGGCGAACCGAGGGCAGCTGATGCTCCTTGCCTGAAGCAATGGGACTCTCCCTTTGTGATCTCAGGCTGACTTTCATGGATGAGAAAGCTGGGCCAAGTCCATGACATACAATGGCTCAGTGAAACAATGTCCATGTTGTAGGAGCCAATGTTGCCTAGTGGTTTGAGCATAGTGGAATTATGACTTTGGAGATCAGGGTTTGAATCTCAGCTCTGGATGTAGTGCTAGAGGAAAGCCGTGATGTCACCTGCGATGTGGTGCAGTGTGCAGCATCACACCGGCATGCGGGAAGAGTCAGGAATGCGCTGTGCACATGCCATCTTCACCCTCATGCCGGCTAAGGATGCTGGTCTGTATGCCCCAAAAGGCCCAGTGAACTGTCTTAGTCTTTCACCATTCACAAGATTCTCTCTTTGAGGGTTTGGAGGTGTGACTAATAATAGTAATAATAATAATATCAATGATTAATATCCTTCTTTCTAACGGATTTATTTTTAATTTTAGGGCAGGTTCAGGTTTGATTTGCCCTTAGCGCTGTTGAATTGTATTTTCTGTGGTCCGTGAAAGATTGCATAAATGTGTGCACATAAAAACACTTTGTATTTTCTTCAGGTGTAGAAAGAACCAAGATGCTTCCAAAGGAAGGGAGAGAAGAGAAACGACCCTCAATTCCTCCTTTGTGGAAGAAACTGGAGGAAAGAAGACCTCCGGACAGGTTAGTGTCCAGACTTCCTTTTTTGTGGTGGAGCCATTGGAAATTTGACTGACTAGGATGCAATGGGGTGTTATTTACAATCCTCTGTCTTTCAGCAAAGGCTATTTTCTATTGCAGATTATCTTTTGAGATGTTGCACTGTTCTTCACAGAGGAGCATTGGCCACTCTTGAGTCCAAAGCAGAAATTTCTGTACAATGAGGTGATGATGGAGACCTATAAGAATGTGTCCTCTGTGGGTAAGGACCCATTGCCCTTCGTATAGAATGGAGGCAAGTGCTCTAGAAAGCTACATTGCATGAAACACTGGTTCCAGTTTCATTTTTATAGCAACAGCCTGGGAAATCATGGAATTTGAAGTCTGTAGTTTCTAGAACTGCCCACATTACACCAGTTCTTAAATCCCTCCACTGGCTGCCCATTAATGTCTGGGCAA
The DNA here is from genome assembly GCF_019175285.1 of Sceloporus undulatus. Taxonomy (NCBI): domain Eukaryota; kingdom Metazoa; phylum Chordata; class Lepidosauria; order Squamata; family Phrynosomatidae; genus Sceloporus; species Sceloporus undulatus. The sequence continues at coordinate 988 of NW_024806789.1, read as the reverse complement.
GATACAAGGTGTTGGTTGTGACCTTTAAAGCCCTACATGGCTTGGGTCCAGACTACTTGCAGGAGTGCCTTCTTCCTCCCCTCATTGGAAAAAATCCCCTAAAGCCTAAGAAGACTAGATGGCTACAAAAACCCAGAGGACCGTTTCTTCTGCCACTCCTAGGCTTTGGAATGACCTGCCGGAAGAGATCCGTCACATCACCATCCTCATTTTAGCCCCCTTTTCTTTTTCTTATCTGTGTTGTAATTGATCTTACTTAGAGCCCATACAGACAGGCCAAAATAAAGCTGCATCGGGTGACTTTGGAGGTATGCTATTTAAATGATGCATGTGTCCTAAGAGGCCAGAAGCCATGCCAAAGCCACGCTACAATCCTAAGGACTGGAGTGCAGCTTTGCTGCAGCTTCTGGCCTCTTAAGATGCATGTGTCATCTGAACAGCATGCCTCCAAAGTGACCCGAAGCAGCTTTATTTTGGCCTTTCTGTTCAGGCCCATAATTTGCTTTTATAATTGGGACTGGGGTGCGGGAGGGAGGGTTAGGATTTGGCTATTATTTTAAATGTATAGTTTACACATATTGTATTTTATTACTTTTTCTTGTAACCCGCCTTGATTCCTTCCAGAAAAAGCAAGATCTAAATAATAATAATAATAATAATAATAATAATAATAATAATAATAATATTCAGCCAGAGTTAGAGGGCATAAGAGTGGAGTGGAGTCATCACTGTTGTATATAATGATGCAGAAATGCATCAGTCAGCCTTCAAAGGACATAGAAGTAAATGACATTGTAGATTCTTTTCTGTGTATTAACTGAACTTTGGATGGAGTAGAAGAATGTAAATTGAGTAACAGGATAGAAGTGTAGTAGTAAAGCAAATATGAAATAGAGAAAGAAAGGAAAGTTATGATACATGGTAAAGTATAGAATAAATTATAAGTGAGGAAGTTGAAATAAGATCTTCTTCAGTATTCTTCTAGAAG
>NW_024806788.1:0-3883 GCF_019175285.1 Sceloporus undulatus | reverse complement strand
AATAATAACCTCAAATCTATTGAAGATCCCTTAGCATCAGCTCTAGACCCATTACTGATCTCCTGGTTTCAGTTTAAGCAGATAAAAACTTTTTTCCTCTAGCTCACTTAAGAAAGAGGAAAGATTGAGATCTAGGACTCCCTTCGAAATTTCATGCAGTGATCCGGTTGGAAATAGTAAAGGTTCAGTCTCCCAAATATATCATCTCATTTTGTCGAATTCATATCATGACACCATATATGTCAAAGCATTGTGGGAAAGTGAACTAAAGATACCACCAATTCCAGAAAAGACTGGTGTGCTTTTGGTCATCTTCTGCCTTGAAGTCAAGATCAGCTTTAACCAGAGAGAACTTTCTAAAGCTAGTACATAAATGGTATCTGATCCCTGTTCGGAAATCACAGATGATAAAATCTGTATCACCTTTGTGTTGGAGAGTTGTCCAGTCTTAGGGACTTATATCCATGTGAGGCTACACTGTTCCAAAATTACCCACTTCTGGCACGATGTGAGCAACCAAATTGCTTCAAGAACATGGCCACTTAGTCTGAAAACCCCACAAAAAACTATGGATGCCGGCCATGAAAGCCTTCGACTTCAGATTGCTTCAATTACAAAATAAAAAACAATTTTTTGCCCAGCTCTTTTGTTACTTTCAGTATACACAAAAGGTAATAAATCTTTAAAAAACAGAAAGTTGATATCTTTTTTGCTGACAGCAGCTCGTCTAGAAGTGGCTAATAATTGGAAAACAGGTCTTGTATCCCTGGATAGCTGGTGGAAAAGAGTTTGGGATCAATGGCTTATGGATAAATTAACATATAATATGAAATATAACTCAAAACAACAAAATCAAAGACCTGTTCAGGAAAAATGGTCTCCTCTTATAGATTACATTAATACAATTTTTACATCCATTTCTCCTCCATCTAGCCACTGTTCTTTATGGTCAGATTTATTTTAAACAAATTGAATTGTGTAAAATTTTAATAAGGAAAGTTTTTAATGACATGACACTTTTTTATACCATTGTTTTATGATTGCAAGATTTTGTATGATATATTTTGAATTAAATTTTTAGGAAAAAAAAAGGAAGGCAATGACAAACCTCCTCTGAAGAAACATGCCAAGAACACTCCATGATAGGTTGGCTTTAGGGTTGCTGTGGGCAAGTCACACTTTCTCAGCCTCCAGGGAAGGCCAGGGCAAACTCCCCTCTGGAGAAACTTGTAAGAAAAACCCTTGGTAGTGTCAGTATAAGTCGGGAACGACTTGAAGGCGCAAAACAAACAAACAACTTTAACCCCACAAAACCCTTGGAACCATGACTTCCTTCTGACTGTGTTGTTCTCGTTGTTGTTTCCAAATTAGGTCAACCCTATCATAGGGTTTTCTTGGCGGGTTTCTTCAGAAGGGTTTGCCATTGGCCATCCTCTGAGGCTGAGAGAGTGTGACTTGCCCAAGGCCACCCAGTGGGTTTGACATGGGCGAGCCAGGATTCGAACTGTAGTCACCAGAGCCCAGTGCTCAACCCACTGCACCATATTGTTCCCTGTCATATTATGGGTGTATGTGCACTGTAGAAACGAAGCAGTTTGACACAACTTTTAAATGTCATCTTGTGAAATCCTGGGATTTGTAGTTTCGTGAGGTCTTTAGTCTCTGGTGCCTCAAAACACTCAAAATTCCATGGATTCTGTAGGATGGATCCATGGCAGTCAAAGTGGATTATTAAACTGCATTATTTCTACAGTGTAGAGATGCACCTGTAGTTGCACTTTGAGAAGTAAAAGGGTGAACTGAAAACTCAGCTTTATTGAGGGCTTGGTTTTCCAACAAATGTTCCAATAAACCGTTATTATAAGGAGTGTTTCTCATTTGAGGGATGGAAAGCTTTTACTTTGTAGGACTGTAGGACTTAAAAAGGATGTTCTCTCTTTGACATTTGAGAAAGTTTCACGTTTATATAGACTGAACAGGATGGCAAATCAGTCAGTCATTCCTGTATTTTTGACTCTGGGCCCTTCAAAAAGACAGAAATGTGTACATTGTGTCTTTTATGAATGTGGACAGTATGTTAATTTTACAGAGGATACATGAGTAAGGTCCAAAACACACTGCAGAAATAATTGAGTCTGAGGCTGCTTTAACTGCTCTAGCTCAATGCTAGGGAATTCTGGGAACTGTAATTTTGTGAGGCCTTTAGCCTTCTCTCTTAGAGAGCTCTGGTGTCACAATAAACTACAGTTCCCAGGATTCCCTAGCACTGAGCCAGGGCAGTTAAAGCGGCTGCAGACTGGATTATTTCTGCAGTCTGTTTTGGACCTAAGTTAACTGACATCAGTACTTTAAACTGGTATTTCAGTAGAACACAAGCTTGTTAATAGCTGCTTCCTTATTGTCAGTATTTTTACTGTCCCTTATTGCTATTTAGAAAATGTAAAAGCACTGTACTACTTTTTGAACACAATGAGTGTTGAACCTGGAAGTGTGAAGGGCCTTTTGTCCACATACCTTTGCTTGTTTGTTTTTACACACTTTCCTGAATGCTTTTTCTGAAAAGAATATGGTTTAATTGTTTCATCCCATCCTCAGCTTTATAAACAAGTCAAAGTATTTAAAACACTGAATGTTCACATTCATTTCTAGCTCCCTGTGTCTTCTTTTGCCTTAGTATGTCACTCTCATTGTTTGGATTGTAAGTTCTTTGGGACAGGGAACTCTCTCCTTTCCTAATTAAACTTGTAAAGTATTAGGTATAAGGCTGTATAGGAAATATTATTGTAGCAATAAAATAATTCATTGCAGCACTCAGTGGTGTAATTTTTTGTTTTGTACAGTTGTCCCTCCACATTTGTGGCTTTGACTTTTCCAGATTTGATTATTTGTGGTTTGATTCATATGTTCTTTCTAGGAGTGACATTAGACTGTCAAAGTTAAGAAGGTTGGATTGGTCTTCGGACTAAATTTCCAAGAGAGAGTAAAGAAAGTAGAAATTAGTAAGTGAAAGAATGTAAAGAGAAAGTCTATCAGTGTATGAGAAAGTAAAGGAAATAAGGAAGGAAGGAAGAAAGAAACAAAGAATAAAAAGGCATGAAGATATTTAAGGAGTAAGAGAAGGCAAGAGAAAGAGCAGGGAGAAAGTAAGAGAAAGAATATGAAGTAAGAGAAAGTAAATTTGAAGGAGAAAGAGTAGGTTTGAAGAATATAAAGAAGTTCAAGAGGAATGCGATAGTAGGTTAGAAATAAGAAATTTGAAAGAAAGATATTGGGAATGATCCGAAAGTTAAACCGACCAAATAGTATGTTTTAGTCATTAGTCGTTTTATTTTTATAAATTAGAGTAGGGATATATTATAGTATGAATTTGAAAGTGTTTAGTATGTTTTTTCCCTTTTTGTTTTTGGTATGCTTATTGTTATTGTTTATGCTAATTTGACGATGTTGTAATGGTTGTTATTGTTTTTTGTATCTTATGGAAATTTATTATATATATATATATATATATATATATATATATATATCAAATATGTTCCCTCTATGAATCTCTTGGTCCTCCTGTGCAACTCTGCCAGACGTTGACCATAGAGTTATGCTGGAAACTAGACGTCCCTAAAAAAAACCTTTTCTAGGCATTTGTAGGTCCTCCAGCATTGGCAGATGTTGACAGTAGAGTTGAACTGGAGGAAGTGTGGTGGAGTCTCCATCTTTGAAGGTCTTTAAACAGAGGCTGGATAGCCCTCTATAGGGGGTGCTTTGATTGTGAGTTCCTGCATGGCAGGGGGTTTGACTGGATGGACCTTGGGGTCTCTTCCAACTCTGTGATTCGATGACCTGGTAATTCCTGGAGAGGTATTCTCTTAGGTAAAAAGAATGTTTTTTT
>NW_024806787.1:78-3883 GCF_019175285.1 Sceloporus undulatus | reverse complement strand
TGCTCCCCAAAAGGGTTAAGGTTTCATCATTGCTCCCCAAAAGGGTTTCATTGCTCCCCAAAAGGGGTAGTTACATTGCTCCCCAAAAGGATTAGGGTTACATTGCCCCCCAAAAGGGTTACATTGCTCCTCAGGAGGCTCCCCAAAAGGGTTAGGGTTACATGGCTCCCCAAAAGGCTCCCCACAAGGGGTGGGTTTACATTGCTTCCCAAAAGGCCGCTTTTCTACTGATGCGAACATTAACGGCACATGGGACACAATAGTGGAAGGATGCACTTTCTCCCTCACGGTGGGCCAAAAACGAGACCCAGAAAGCCAAGGAGTAGCTTCCGGTTGGAAACTGCAAGGTTTTCCTTCGGGAAAGTCTTAGGATTTCCTGCGGGTTTTAGGAAGAGGGGTTGAGGGAGTGTTCTTAATGCGTTGTTCAATGCCATCGGATGCTGGGTCACGTCATTTTTGGTTCTCGCTTGGCGATCATAACCCTGAGGCCTTCTTTTCGTTGTGTCTTGCAGGGCATTTTCATCAAGGACTCCAACTCCCTGGCTTACTACAACATGACCAGCGGGTCCATCATCCACTTGGCCCTCAAGGAAAGAGGAGGGAGGAAGAAGTAGGTGTAGGGGGTCCTTTGGCGACGAAGAGGCTGAGCTTTGGACCTCTTTCACGTCCAGAGAGAGAGCCGCCACCTTGCGCACGCAGCTGCTATTAAGTTTGAAGCTTCGTTATGCGCATGTTGCGCTGTAATGTTCGTTACGCCAATGGCGTTCCTCCCTTCTGTATTCATTGCTTGTTTTTTCCCCTAGCCGTGTTTGGCTTGGCTTGGACCCAGTTCAAAACATACAGAAAGCAGTTAAGAGAATGAGTTAAACATTTCAGCCTTGCTACCTGTAGTATTTTGCAAGTAAATTTATGTTGTGTGTAATAAAAATTATTACATTCGTTTACGTCCCACTTTGTGTTTTGTCACCGCTCAGATCCTATATCCTCGCATTGCAATGGTCATATATGGGGCACTGAAGGTTATATATTATACTAATGGTCATGTATGGGTCACTGAAGGTTATAGATTATATTAATAGTCATATGGGACACTGAAGGTTATAGATTATATTAATGTATTAATGGGACACGGTGATACATAGGATCCTATGTATTGGAAGGGTCTCTCTCCTAAGGGTCCTATAGTCCGAACCCAGAGAAGCGCATGGCAACCATGATGTGGAGAGAAGCCCCAAGCCTTGTTTCCATTTGAAAAGGTTCCATGCCTGCCTTGGGTTCCATGTTCCGCTCTAGAATGCAGCTGAGGCCAGTGCGGCCGTTGGACGCCAGTCAGTGCCCTTCTGGACAGCGGCTTGACCAGTTCGTGGAGGGCATCTTGACCTGTGGCCATTCGGGTTCTCGGTGCTGCCATGGCACGCGGAGAGAATTTTCTCAACGTGAGTGGTCCCACTTGCCAAAGATGGCCTTGGGAAGAGATCAAGCGGGCGGCTGGAGGGAGGGAGGCCAGAGGTGACCACTGGGGTCCTGGCTTTGGCCGGCCACCCCTTCCTTGGCTCTCATTCATCTCCACCGCAGGCCGTCAGGAAGTCCATCGGGAAGACCATCAGGAAGACTGTCAAGTTCTTCTCGTGTAATATACGACCAAAAGATGAGGAGGACGAGGACGTCCCCAGGCGTCTTCGAAGGTAAGTTCCCCCTTCCTTCCTTCCTTCCTTCCTTCCTTCCTTCCTTCCTTCCTTCCATTCCTCCCTCTTTCTTTCCTCATTTCCCTCCCTACTTCCTTCCTTCCTCCCTTCTCTTCCTTCTTTCCTTCCTTCCTCCCTCCCTCCTCCTCTTCCCTCCCTCCCTTCCTTTATCCCTTCTCCTCTTCCTTCCTTGCTTCCCTCCCGTCTTTCCTGCCTCCCTTCTCTTCCTCCCTCCCTCCCTCCCTCCCTCCCTCCCTTCTCCTCTTCCTTCATCCCTTCTCCTCTTCCTTCCTTCATCCCTTCTCCTCTTCCTTCCTTCCTTCCTTCCCTCCCGTCTTTCCTGCCTCCCTTCTCCCCTTCCTTCCTTCCTTCCTTCCTTCCTTCATACATTTATATATTAAAAATCTGAATGAAAGAAGCGGTCACCCATAAAAGGAATAAACTCTTCCAAAACATGGCCACAGAGCCCCCAAAACCCACCAGAGTGCCACGTTGCTGGACAGGAGAGACGGTCAGCGGCGCTGGAGCGGTCATGTTTCATGGCCTTTTCCCGTCCCCATTGCAGACACAAGAAGACGCAATCAACCCACTTCGAGGAGGAAGTGGTGGAAGACATCGCCGCGTTGTCCGCAGACATCCATCCCTCTCCGTCGGAGAAGCTGACCGCGGACATCGATCCCTCCCTGTTGGAGGAGTTGACCGCAGATGTCTATCCCCCTCTGTGGGAGGAGTTGACCGCGGACATCGATCCCTCTCTGTTGGAGGAGCTGACCGTGGATGTCTTTCCCCCTCTGTTGGATAAGTTGACCATGGATGTCCATCAGTTTCCATCGCGGGAGCTGACCGCAGATGTCCAGCAGTCTCCGTCGCAGGGTTTGACCACGGGCATCCATACCTCTTCGTCGCAGATAGTGGTCGTTGCACAGGTCCACCGTGCTTTTTCGGTAAGTAGAGCCTTTCATACCCTCAGTGACCTGAGAAGTGACCACGACCTTTGGCCAGGCCCTGACGCTTCCTCCCGAGGGTGGCCAGGTGTCCTCCTTTCCCAGGGCATGTCCTACATTTTGACTTGAATTCCAAAATGTCCTCCATTACAAACAAAAAGGGGTGTTGGTGACGGTGGTTTGGCTTCCATTTTGTAACATCCTACGTTTTTTTCCGCGAACGTACCGCGTTTGCTGATCCGGCGCGGCTTGACTGTCATTCCCAGAATACTGGGAGTCGCAGTCCAGTGATATCTGGTCTGCGCACGTTCTGGTGTCGTAACGTCGCCTAGTTTCCACTCTGCATTTGCTTGTGCCTTTGGGTGCCATTTGCACATTGGCGCAGAAGGGTCCATACTCATTCCCCCTTTTTTCCTTTGAAAGGATTCCCCCGAAACAGAGGAGGCCAAAGACAAGGCGGAGGAGAAGGAAGACAACGAAGGGGATCAGAGGTAATAAATAAACAAACGCTACCTTTCTTTCCGTCTCCATCGGGGGACGCTGTGCTTGAGAGTTCCTGCATGGCAGAATGGGTTTGGACTGGAGGTCTCTTCCAACTCTGTGGTTCTGTGATTGCAAGGGGGCATGTGGGCCATGGGTGAGTCATGGGTAGGCCATGGGTGAGCTATAGGTGGCCAAGGAGGAGCCATAGGTGGGCCATGGAGGAGCCATAGGTGGGCTTCTGTTCAGACTTTTGTACTGCCTCTCCCCCCAGCGTTGTCCAGAAAGAACAGTTGGCAAAGGACCTCGCCGAGGAGAAGCCTGCCATCCTATGGGTAAGTTAATAGGGGCGGCGGACATTTGGGAGTCTCTCTTGTCCCCTTTCTTAGGGAAAGAGATTTGGGATCCGGGCCCCATGTACCCTTTTTCATGTTCCCCCCTCCTTCGGCCTTCTCTCACAGGACCTCGACGACGATATCTGGCGGGTGGAGGACGAATGTCGCCCGCACTTGGTTTCGCGTAGGTAAGTTCTTCTCACCTGGCAGGAGGGATGGCTGTTGTAACCCTGGAGTAGTGGCTGGGCGCTTATGGAAGCCCATGGCCTTCCATAGGGATGCCCTTGTGGTACCCTCAGTCTGGAGCAGCCTTCTGGACCCAGAAGGATGCTCTCAAAGGGTCTCAATAATAATAATAATA
>NW_024806787.1:0-68 GCF_019175285.1 Sceloporus undulatus | reverse complement strand
ATAATAATAATAATAATAATAATAATAATAATAATAATAATAATAATAATTTTATTTAATAATAATAA
>NW_024806786.1:0-3884 GCF_019175285.1 Sceloporus undulatus | reverse complement strand
AGGATTGAATTTAGCTTTCTTTTATAGTTTGGGGAGGCACTAGAAATCTCTGGTTGAAAATTCAAATTACCTCTTCCTCAGCTACAAAATCCAAGAATTCCATAGAGTGGAAACCATGGCAGTTAAACTGAAATCATAGTGCTACAAACTGTATAGTATAAAAAGGCACCACCACAATGAAACTTTCTTCCTCTCCATATCTCCCTGGAGTCTTTTGATGCCACTTGAAAACTTTCTCCAGAGGAGTTTCACAGCCCTATAGAGCACCTGAGGGGGGCTTGGTGGGTTGCAGTAAACCTCCCAATTCCACTAACAGATACCCACCACTGGATTTATGCCAAAGGCAGTGTGCCTCTGATATAGCAACTGCTGGATATGAGCTTCCACACTTCCCATAAACATCTTGTTGGCCATTGTAGGAACTGACTGCTGGATTATCTAACCTATAGTGAAAAATAAACCAGGTCTCCCCCACCCTCCACTTTTTGCGTGGCTGCCTTGAAGGAGCGTGGGCTCTTATAATGTTACTACGAGGATCTTTATTTCTGTAAATGTTTCCTGGCATAGCCTTGACATTTATTACTGATTTCATTGCTTAAATGTGGAACTGGCAGATCTAATTAAACCACAAAACAGAACGCTGTAGATAAGTAGAGAACTAAAGCTGAATGGAATATTTGCAGTGAATTTCATATCAGTCAAATTTAGCTATTTCATAAGTCTAAAAGCCAGATATGAAATCCTTAAATTTTATGAGCTCATCAGGAAAACGCCTCTTGGACATAAACCAAGCAATATGCCCATTCACATTCGCTGAAATGGATGAAGAATAGTACAGAATGAACAGTGGGGGGAAACACAATGTTGAGTCAAAACCCATACAAGTTGTTAGTCAGGACCTGTGTTGGCACACTATACCCAATGAAACGTAAGAGGAATAATGACCAAATCTGGAATATTATTTAAAATTTAAAGTGTTGACTGTTAGTTACCTTATACAAAGCCACACACTGAAACACAGAGACACCAAACCTTCTGTGCTATCAAACCGATTTAAAGGGAGTTTAAAAGCTGTTAGTGATGAACAATCCAAATCCAAACATGTCCAGCTGAGAGAGAAACTCACACAAGAAATGTTATGTGTTGTGTGCTACAAAGCAGATAGGGAAGGACAGCTAGCTTTCATATAATAATCAGAATGAATAAACCACATGTTTATCCTTTCATGTGGTCAGTGGGAGTTCAGGACTGAGCTACAGTGCTACAAAAATAGGATAAAATAAGAGAGTGAATTATTCTCTTTCTTCTTTTTTTCTGCTGTTCAAGACACTGGAGGAAGATGTTGTACATTGGGAAGAGAAGAATGCCAGATAATGAAGAAGCTCCCTCGCCTGCATCTTCTTTAACAGTTACACAGTTGCCACTGCTGCATATGACTTCCCCTTCCTTCCTTCCTTCCTTCCTTCCTTCCTTCCTCCCTCCCTCCCTCCCTCCCTCCCTCCCTCCCTTCCTTCCTTTCTGCCACCCCCTCTTTCCCTCGCCTTCTCTTTGATGGATGGAACCATTAGCGGAATCACTGTAAATAATGTGTAAAGTTAGAAGTTACAACAAGGTATCTCATTAAAGCCGCTTCACTCATCTTACTTCCCAATTAATGTTTAAAGCTTCGCTAGAATGCAGTGACAATATGTCACAGCATATCACTGTGGCAGGCGACAGGAAGTTAATAACCCATTGGCCCTCAAAGGAACCCTTTAATATCAGCACCACATGAGTAAATAATGTGGGGATTTTTAAAGCCCCCCTTTTTTTCCTCCCTATCTCTCATTGTTTCTCCTCTTTTAATTCACAATTATTTTTTTAAAATGCACAATTATTTTTTAAAAAATATCATCTCAAAAAACTCTTCTAGAAAAGAAGAGGTCTTGCTCAGAGAACATTGTGGGATTTTTGTCACTATGCCTGGACATTCTGCTCCACATTCTATAAACATCTAAACTCAGGGGAAACCTGACTTTATACTTTGTAAATATTTTTCAGTTATGTTTTCCCTTCCATTTTCTATCCTCTCCATTTATTTATTTTTTTCACCCTCCTGAGCTCTTTGTGCCTTAACACACTGTCACTCAAAGGTAACACAGTATTATATAGTAGGACTTCCTCTTCCTGTGAACATTTGCAGTTCAGACTATGAATATCTAGTTGCTCTGAGCTCCTGTGCAAAGGAAAAAGTAGATGCACTTATTTATTCCCTGACAAGCAAGCTGAGACAGAGGTTCCTCAATCCTCTGAATTGCCCCCCACCTCACTCACCACTAAGTGATTGCAGCAAGGCCCCTTCCAGGACTTGACCGCTGTAGTGGGGTGGGAGGGCATAGAACTGTATGTGCAGAGTTACACACACCGTACTCTCCAGCTATCCCAATTTGGCAAAGATAGTCCTGATTAATCTTCCAACATTTTATTTTTCAACTGCATTTAAAATGTCTCTCTTTAAAATGTCCTTTCCCCCTTTGTCTTCAGCTTACCTCAAGAGCTGTAAACTGAATTCAAGGGCAAAAGTAGTTTACACTCAATTAATTCAGAAGGAGGAGATGAGAGGTAGGGGAGAAATCTTGACTTCCCAGTAGGCTCAGGCAAAAGCAAATCCACTGCACCCTCTTCTAGCTCATCTGTTCTTCCTCACTGATATGTTCTGCCATCCTGACCATACTCTATTCCTGCTTGGCCACATGTTGCCAAGTTTTCACCCATGAAATGTTGTAAGGTATCCCCAAACATGTAGCATCTCATGCACTATCTTCTTGTTTTAAAAGACAGAAGACCAAAATGGAGAGGTTTGGTTGCAATATGTAGGTGTCTGAGAAATCACAATGCTGTACACAGAAATCACAATGTTATTCAAAGGAAAAACAAAGATGAAGTTGCTTGTGAGTTTGAGGAATTTAATATTTCTGCATTAAACAAATCCCAGACCCTCTTTAGTGCATCCAAAGTGTTAATCATCTATTGATCGGCAATGCAAACATCTCTGCCTGGATGACTGCAGTTCTGTGATTCAGTGAAACTGAATAAAGTGGTGAAGAGAGGGAGGGAGAGGGAGAGAGAGAGAAACAACAGTTAGCAAGCAGCCAAGCACTAAGTAGGCACTAATTGTTAAGCATACTTTGCAGTTTTACCAGACCTTCTTTTCTGGGGTCAAAATCCTTAAGTACAGATCTATCCATTATGAATAGTGCTTTCTCCTCTTTAGCTGCTGGTATGCATACACAGGGAAAATGTTAGGCACAAAAAATGAGAAGAAATGTAGGCAGGTGACCTCAGGCAGCATTCCACTTATATCCAAGAAAGTGAAACATGGAGAAAGTCCCTCCAATAGGCCCACATACAACGACTTTGCATAGAATAGAATATATTCCCCTGTGATTTTCATAGTATGTGTGGAAGTGCTGAGCTGAAATGTCTCCTTTCACTTTCAGTACCCTATTGTAGGCTGGGAAATTGAGGGACCATTTTGGTAGTGGGGGAAAGAGAAATACAGGTGGGGTACAGACCGCCCAAAAAGGGCGGTCTGCTGGCACCTTGTTTTGCTGCGCAAGGGAGCCACAGTGGACAAAACATGCAGCTCCCTCACACAGCAAAAAGAATCTGCAAAAAGTGGGTTCTTTTTCCGGCGCACTTGTGCTGCCCGAGTGAACCAATGGCACACTCGTGACGTCACAAGTGGGCCGTGACATGCGGACACTAAGCGTCCGTTGTGTCAAAATGGCGGCTCCCATGTGTACAGGGCACTGCCATTTTGACGTACGGAATGCATGCTAGGGTTGCGGGGCATCTGTAAGCAATGCCACGAGGCAACCCTTACACGTATTCATTACATGCTA
>NW_024806785.1:1098-3884 GCF_019175285.1 Sceloporus undulatus | reverse complement strand
CCTCTTTTTCAGGTTTATACCACAATTGTTTGTTTGGTCTATCTCTTTTCCCTCCATTACAATATGCATTTAATAATTGTTTCCGTTTGCTCAGTTTGGTTTCTGACACCTTTAATGCGTCAGCTCTGATCCTATGATTGAGAGTTCCTGCAGGGCAGAAAGGGGCCAGACTGAATGGCCCTTGGGGTCTCTTCCAGCTCTGAAATACATATTGCCAGTATTGCCTTGTAAACTGATGCTCTTCTTTCAGTCAGAGGCCCATTTGATCATTTCCTCAGATATTTGCTCTTCTTCCTCTTCATATTTTCCCAGGACTTTATAAACATTTGAGACTTTCTTTAGAAGCTCTAGCTCACTTTTCTCTGTATTAAATCCCTCTCACTTTAAATGCATTTAAAATCTCTCTTGTAGTCGATTGTATAAGAGCCAATGCATTTGGGAATCTTGCTGCCCCAACTCTTCCAGGAACCCTCAAAATGTCACTATATGTCACTCTATGTCACTCTATGTCACCCACTTGTCAATGGCGCTCCATCTGCCTAAAAAGCCTCATGAGGGGGATCTTTTTCATAACATGATGTTTAAATTCCTGTGTATTGAAGGGTTATCATGCCATAGGTACAAACGGCTGGCTTCTCTATTTTGAAAGGGGATGATGACATGAACAATAGTTATCTTCTTATGGACTTCCTTTGGGAGTACTATGTCCAGCCTCAGATGGCTTATCTGACCCAAGCACCCTTCGGTTCATAGAGATGGCGCCCATTGAAGCTTTTGAAGCCTATTGAACCCATTGCAACGTTGCCTCCCAGACCTTCTTTTCATTGCCATGGCCAGCTTTACTCCAAACTGGCCTATTTCTCCCTTAGAAGTTCTTTCAAGGAAGTTTCTCGCAAGGCCTTTTCTTGCAGGAGAAGCTGTGCATCTGCTTCAGGGTCCATTCAATTTGTAGAGATCTTGTTATCCTGAAGCTGAGAAGGAGCAGATGTTATAAAAGCCTTTGCTTCCATGCTTTGCTTTGGCAGAACATTCTTCCCTTCTGATCACTCTCTGTGTCCTGATGTCTGCATTTCAGCATTTTTGCATCTTGTTGAAAGAAAGAAGACAACAAAACAGATCTCTAGGGTACAATAAGCCCCAGATAAATAGTTAAGCCAAGCAACGGTTTATAGAAAAGTACACATGGCTGCCCATGAACCCTCTCCTTCAGACACTCTTCAAAGATAGAGTGAGACCAGAGCCTGCCCTGAGGCCTCCGCCCACTAAGCCCCACTGCCTGCCCTCTGTCCTCAGCAGCGCCTTCCCCCCATGGCCCTCTCCAGGACCCCTGAGCCAAACCCTCCCTGCCTTCCAGCCTTGCCTCAAAGGTGGACTCTTTTCCCTCAGGGAGACTTTGAGGTCCTCCTCTCTTCTCATTGGTCTGAAATTTGTATAACCCCGCCCCTGGCCCTTCCCACTATTCTCTGTCCCACCTTCTATAGTCAGGAGGAGAGAGAGGAGGAGCAAGAGTAAATGTACATTTTTGCGAGGCTTGTAATTCCAGTGCCTTGGCCAGAAGGTGGTGCTGTTTCCCTCCCTCAAGGCTGACGCTCCGCCTCCTTTCCTCCCAGCGCCTGAAATGAAGCCTATGGAAATCGAACCAGGATGCGCCTTTAAAACAGAGATAGTGGGAGGGGCTTGGGGCAGGGCCATGCAAATCTAAGACCAATGGGAAGAGGGAAGGAGGCCAAGGTCTCCCTGAGGGAAAGAGGGCCCCCCTGGGAGGCGAGGCTGGAAGGGAAGGGAGGGTTTGGCTCAGAGGTCCTGGAAAAGGTTATGGGTGGAAGGCGATGCTAGGGCCAGAGGGCAGGCAGTGGGGCCTAGTGGGCGGAGGCCTCAGGGAAGTGTCTGGTCTCACTCTATCTTTGAAGAGTGTTGAAAAGAGAGGGTCCATGGGCAGCAGGAAGACTCTACATTAGGCTTAGAGCATGCTTTTGTGATTTGGTTTTGCAGGGCATCAATAAATTGATGAACTTGAGATAGCTCAACCTTTTCTGAATTAGTTGTTTCTGATTGTACCTTGGAGGCTCAGAGGGAGGAAAGGCTCCACTTCTGGATGGAGGTCCTCCATTATTCCCCTTTATTGTTGACTCTCCCGCTTCTGTCTTTCTGCCCTCCTGTCTTTCGATCTCTCATTCTCTGCGGTTGTTTTCCTTTCATAAGTCTGAGTACATGAACCATATTCCCCTTTCAGTCCCTTCTCTGCAAACAAGGCCTCCTTCTGGGATTTTGGGGGATCATCTGGGCTTATCTTTCTCCCATCTCTTCATTAGGGCCTTTCTGATATCATGGTTTTTAAAGTCCTTAGGCCTTTTATCTTTGCCATGTATCAGATATGGATGCCATCCACCTTCCCAGACATTACTTATTTCTTCAAGTTCTCTATGATCTTTTTTATTATCAATCTTTTTTGTTAATAGGATGGTCTTGTCTCCATTTGTTTTAAGACCAGTAGCTTCTTCACGTTCTTTTAGTATTTCTACTAGGGTTGGAGTGCTGGCAATTGGGTTTCTTATACTTAATACAATGTCATCAACAAACGCTCTTCATTTGTGTTCCCACTTTCTCACTTTTATACCTTGCATTTTGCCTTCCAATCTTACTCTATTATTCAGCACCTCTAATACTCAAATAAAGAGTAATGGGGACAGAAGACAACCTTTTCTTGTCCCTTTTGATATTAGGAATCCTTCTGATTCGTCTCCATTAACAATCACTCTTGCTCCTTGTTCTGAGTATATTGCCTT
>NW_024806785.1:0-998 GCF_019175285.1 Sceloporus undulatus | reverse complement strand
TTCTTCACGTTCTTTTAGTATTTCTACTAGGGTTGGAGTGCTGGCAATTGGGTTTCTTATACTTAATACAATGTCATCAGCAAACGCTCTTCATTTGTGTTCCCACTTTCTCACTTTTATACCTTGCATTTTGCCTTCCAATCTTACTCTATTATTCAGCACCTCTAATACCCAAATAAAGAGTAATGGGGACAGAAGACAACCTTTTCTTGTCCCTTTTGATATTAGGAATCCTTCTGATTCGTCTCCATTAACAATCACTCTTGTTCCTTGTTCTGAGTATATTGCCTTAATCCACTTGATTAAAGCTTTTTCCAAGTCCATGAAAATCAAAGCCAGTTTTTCTTCATTATGTCTTTCAGCGTATTCAATTATGTTGACGATGTTTCTAATGTTGTCCCAGAGTTGTCTCTTAGGAAGGAAGCCTGCTTGGTCCTCATTGATCCATTCCTTCAGCACCTTTTTAATCTTCCTGCTAATATCGCTCTGAACAACTTATAGTCCACATTGAGCAAAGAAATGGGCCTTTAGTTCTTCATGTCTATGGCCTCTTTGTTTTCTTTTAAGAGCAATGGAATATTGGCTTGTCGCCATGAATAATAATGAATTTATTATTATTATTATTATTATTATTATTATTATTATTATTATATGTCCTCTCTAGGAATCTCTAGGTCCTCCAGTGCAACTCTATGATCATCTTTAACTAAAAGTCACACTGAAAGACCTAGACGTTCCTAGAGAGAACACTGTTCTAGACCTTTGTAGCTTCTTCAATGCAGTTCTAGGGTCAGTGTCTGTTGGACGTTGACCATAGAGTTGCACTGGAGGACCTAGAGATTCCTGGAGAGGTGTTCTGTCAGGTAAAAACATATTTGTGGTTTTTCCATATTCACGGGAGTCTTGTGCTCCTAACTATAGTGAATATGGAGGGACAAGTGTATATGCACACACACACACACACACACGTTCATATATGAAAAGCCGCTAACTGTGTA
>NW_024806784.1:0-3884 GCF_019175285.1 Sceloporus undulatus | reverse complement strand
TGTTTGAGATGGTCTTCCCAGGAGTCAGAGAAGATCGCAATGTCATCTAGGTAGGCTACCGCAAAGTCTCCACAGCCCCTCAACAGGGAGTTGACTAGCCTTTGGAAAGTCGCTGGAGTGTTGCGAAGTCCAAATGGAAGCACGTTGAACTCGAACAAGCCCATATGGGTGATGAACGCAGTGTGGTGTTTGGATTCTTCCGCTAGAGCAACCTGCCAGTAGCCTTTGGTCAAGTCTATAGAGGACAGATACTTGGCACGTCCCAGCTTTTCCAGGAGTTCGTCCACCCTAGGCATAGGGTACTGCTCAGGACGTGTTACAGAGTTGAGTTTCCTGTAGTCCACACAGAACCGGATCTCTTTACCTCCTTTCTTAGGCACCAATACAACAGGTGATGCCCAAGTGCTGCGGGAGGGTCAGATGATCCCCCTCTCAAGCATTTCGTTGATCTCTTTTTCAATTGCTTGTTTTGCCACTGGAGACACCCGTCGAGGCTGTTCGGCCGAAGGTCGGTTGTCATCCGCTGCTACTACATGTTGAGGGTCCATGGTCAAGCCAGGTACTGGAGAAAACAGGGAAGCAAACCTGGATGTTAGATGTGAAAACTCTGTGTGTTGAGTTGAGTCGAGCCTTGTGGGAATTTGAATGTCCTCCAGGTTGCCTCCTTCCTTTTTATCGTAGAACGCTCCTGCCGGCCACTCCTCCTCATCTGCCTCTGGATCCTCGAGGACAAGAAGGTAATGCGGCCTTTCGTGAAAGGGCTTAAGTGAATTGACATGGTAGACCCTTGGCTTGAGACCAGTGTCTGGTAGTTGGATGAGGTAGTTCACAGTGCCTATTTGCTCAAGCACTGTGGCTGGACCTACCCAGGACGTTTCCAGTTTATTAGTCCGTGATGCCTTCAAGACCATAACGTGGTCTCCAGGCTGGAAGCATTGCTCCCTGGCAAACTGGTCATACCAAGCCTTTTGGTCTTGTTGTGCCTGTCGGAGATTGTCGTGAGCTTCTTGCCACGCTGTCCTGAGTGTGTTTTGTAGCTTGGTGACAAAATCCACAACATTTGTTTGCTGTGAAGGTTGGTCAACTTCCCATTGTCTGCGCACTAACTGCAGTGGCCCTTTCACCTCGTGACCATAGACCAGCTCAAAAGGTGAGAAGCCCAAGCTGGGATGTGGGACAGATCTATAGGCAAAGAGGAACTGTTGCAGAGCCAAGTCCCAATCATTAGAGTATTCCTCTACAAACTTCCGTATCATTGTCCCTAAGATAGAATGAAAATGTTCCACCAGGCCATTAGTTTGATGATGATAAGGGACCAAAGTGAGGTGCTTCACCCCATGTGACTCCCAGAGACGGTTCATGGCCTTGGACATGAAGTTAGTTCCAGCATCTGTCAGAATCTCCAAAGGCCAACCCACTCTAGCAATGATGTCCGTCAATGCTTGGGCTACAGCCTTGGCTGAGATGGCACCCAGTGGCACAGCTTCTGGCCACCGTGTGCAAAAGTCCACCAATGTGAGGATATACTGCTTTCCTCTGGCAGTTTTTCGGGGAAGGGGCCCCAAAATGTCCACTGCCACTCTCTGAAAAGGTACCTCTATAATGGGTAGTGGTTGCAGAGGCGCCTTTGTCTGATCTTTGGAATTTCCAACTTGTTGGCAGACCAGGCAGGATCGGACAAAGATGGCCACATCCTTGTTCATCCCGTCCCAAAAGAAAGCCTTCTTAAGTCTGTCCTTTGTTCGTGTGACTCCTGAGTCCACTAGGATGGTCATGTGCCAGGCTGAGAAGTTTGGCCCTGTATGCAGCTGGGACCAGTAATTGCCTCAGAGGTGACCAGCCTTCCCCAAAGTCCTTAGGCCAAAATTCCCGGTAGAGCAGGCCATCTACTACCACGAACTTGCTGCGGTCATTTGGAGAAGTGGTGTGTGGCTCACCCCTCGCCAGGGACCACGCTGCCTGCAAGGTTGGATCCGATTGTTGTTCCTTCTGGAACTGTTCCCTTGAGACCGGAACTGGCTGCTCCTCCACAGAGGGTAGAGCAGGGAGTTCTCCAGCTGTAGGGGAAGTGTTGCCCCCATTTGGGACAGGAGTTGGCGCCACAGTGTCCGCTGGTGGCGACATATCCCGTTGTGGTTCAGGGACATCCCGTGGCTGTAGTTGCTGCGTAGTGGCCACGGCTGCTGGGACCACATCCCTCTCCCCTCCCTCAGGTAGGGGTGTTGGAGGATGAGAGCCTGCTATGGACATACCGTGTTCGCTCTGTCGGACCACATCTGCCCGAGGCGCCTCCTGTGGTGCACGGGCATGACTGGGCCTCCCAGGTTCGCTGCGGCTTCTCTTTGGTCTGGGACGGCGTGGGGAACTTTGCTGCGCCTCCTGGACATGGCGGTGCAAGTCCTCCCCCACAAAGGCAGGGCATTCATAGTCGCTGTATATTGCAAAAGTCCAGAGTCCCGTCCATCCTCTGTATTTAATGGGGACCCTTGCCATCGGCAGCAGACTCGGTGGTGCCCTGAAGCCTCTTACCAGAATCTTGGTGTCGTTGTCAATGAGGTTAGGGTCCACAAAGGATCGATGCAGAGCTGAAATCTGTGCGCCTGAATCCCTGTAAGTTACCACCTCCTTGTCACCCACCCACAGGGTGTGTCTGAGGTGAACAGGAATCATGGAGGGATCAGGATCTACTGTTGTCCCAGACTCAGCCACGTGAGCTTCGGCCTGAGCCATAACATTTATTGTTGTAGGGTTTTGTGGGCATTGGGCCCTAATATGGCCTAATTGTCCACAAGAATAGCATTTAGGTGCCTCTTTGGCCTTAGGTTTACCTTGTGAAGACGATGAAGGTTGTTGAGATGCTTGTGGCTGAGAAGCTTGAGACTGACGGGCTTGTGGCTGAGAAGGCTGCGACTGACGGGGTGGTTGGGGCGGATTCGGTGTAGCAGCCTTGGAATGTTGAGACTGAGAGATGTCCTTGTGTTGAAAATGATGTCCAGGCTGCGACTTTTTGTGATATCCATCACTGGGCACTGGAGGTTGGGCTCGCTTGAGGTCCAGGTATGTATCCGTAGCCTCTGCAGCTTCTTGCAGTGTCTTGGGGTCCTTGTCCAACACATGATGGACCATGTCAGGAGGAAAATAAGTCAAGAATTGTTCCAGATCTATGCGAAAGAAGAACTCTTCCAGTGAAGTTATCTTAGCTACCTGCACCCAAAGTTCTCTGTTGCGTTGTATCGCATAAGCTAGGTGGACGGCGGAAGCGTCCGGCTTCTTGGGTGTGTCCCTGAAGCGCCTTCTGGCTGCTTCCGGAGTGATACCAAGGCGTTGGCGCGCCTTCCGTACGAAGAGCTGAAAGTTCTGCATCTCCCCCCGCGGCATACTGGTTTCCACATCTCGGAGAACCCCTGAGATCTGGGGCCGAAGTTCGTTCATATACTGATCCTCTGCGACCCCGTGGAGGTCACACGTCCGCTGAAAACTTTCCAGGAAGCTTTCAAAATCATCGCCGTTCCTGTAAAGGGGAAACCGGCAAGGTGGTTCAAGCCGCACTGATGCTGGTGCAGGTGTAGGTTGGTCCTGGCTGCGATTAGCGAGGAGGTCGACCATTTGGCGCTGCAGAGCCTCATTACGTTCAGCCAACTGCTGATTTTGCTCAGCCATTTGGCGCTGTTGCTCGCCCATTTGGCGCTGCGTCTCTGTGAATGTGGACAGCATCTGGGTCCACATATCTATGCTGGGCAGGAACGCTGGGCCCGGCAGTGACAAAGCAGCATGGTCCTGGCCCCCTGATGTCCCAGATGTCGAAGAAGTAGTGCTGCCCTCCCCTCCTGGGGTTGTCTTGGTAGTTTTCTTCTTGTTGACCATGGCAACGGCTGTGCCACAGT
>NW_024806783.1:0-3884 GCF_019175285.1 Sceloporus undulatus | reverse complement strand
CTTGCATCATTGAAATACCATACCTCCAAAGTGACTCGAAGCAGCTTTATTTTGGCCTGTCTGTAACAGGCCATCATGTCCAACTTGTGGTCTACTAAAACTCCTAGATGAGATTGGTTTCCAACCTTAGTTTTTTCTCTTCCATCCTTAAGAATGTTATATTTGCTTGCTTTCAGAATTCTGGAATTCCCTTCCTTTCCAAAATTAGATTAAACGTCTTCCAAGTAGATCACTAATTAATTTTCAAGCTTTTTATAATAACCAGCAGAAAAAACACATCTGGACCAGGAGCTCTCTCAGTTTTTGCCATTTTAATTGCAGCTGAGACTTCTACTAAAGAGATTAACTCATTTAATCAAGCCTTTTGGGACACCCACACATTTCTTGTTTTTCTAAATATTTATCAGTCACTTGAGAGGTAAATAATAATGGCTGAGGTTCCATCCCCTCCCCAGCTGCAAATTCTGTCTCCAAGCAGAAAGAGTGCGATACTGTAACACTACTACAACTAGTCAATGAGTAAATACACAAAGCACCTAACATGGCTTCCAAAGTGACATTTCTGAACAATGGAGAAGCCCAAAAACTACAGCGTGTCAAACTCATCTTGAGGAGGGAGCAAGCTTGTTTTCTGCTGCTCCAGAGACTAGGACCCGGAACAATGGATGCAAGCTACAGGAAAAGAGATTCCACCTCAACATTAGGAAGAACTTCCTGACAGTAAGGGCTGTTTGACTGTGGAACACTCTTCCTTGGAGGTCTTTAACCAGAGGCTGTCGGGTATGCTTTGATTGGGATTTCCTGCATGGCAGGGTTGGACTGGATGGCCCTTGTGGTCTCTTCCAATTCTATGATTATATGATGGTCAGAAAAGGCAGTTATGTAGGGAAAATATGTCCCCTCCAAGTATTTTGTAATTTATTTGCTGTTTGCTCTTTGCTCTTTACCTGTTTATTTGGTTAAGGATTAAGATCAGGAAGCTCAAGAGTTTCCATGTTTAATTTTCTGCAGGTCTCTGTTAAGTCGGCTCATGGTGGTGTCTCCTGTTCTCTGATTTCTTGGCCTGAGGATGCATGTCCTCCATTTTTCTCAGATACTCTACATTTTGTCCTACCTTCCAAAGTAAAACTTGAATTGTTTCTTTGGTTTTAGCTGTTCCCACTGTGAGTAGCAGTAGTAGGTTAGCATGCACTAACATATTGCCTCACGCTTAATAACAGAGCGAAAGCTAGTTTATTTTAAACAAGATGGGGTTTGTGATTCAAACATAATACTAAGCTGAGTTTGTTTGAAAAGGAAACCAAGATGGCCTGAAACCCTCTTCTCAGGTACACAAAAAGAGAGGGGAGAGGGAATTGGCAAACCTATAATTTCCCTTGGGCCTGGCCCTGCAGAGGTTTGCTTGCATAGTGTGCAAACAGAGATGGTGTCTTGGATATTGCTCCTGTTACAATTTGTACTGTTACATCTTCAATCGAGAATCACAATTCCAGTGGCCTATAAATTATATCCAGATTGCATACCAAAAATTATTTGTAATAGCATATAGAAATATAGTGAAAGTGGATCTGAGAACATGAACCACCAGAGAGCTTTAGCTTGACCTTCCATAGAATGAAGCAGAAGGCCTATAGAGCAAATTACCTTGGCTTAGGTCCTGTAGGGGTTCTGTATTAGTACATGTGCTAGAAGATGTATTTTTAACAAGATTGCATAAGAAGGTGTCACTAAGTAAGTCTTTTTGATGGCACACTACTCCTTAGTGTTCCTGGTCTGATGCTCAGGTGCATCCCTCTTCCCCACAGGGCAGTGACTCAATCTTCTGTTCAATTATAACCCCATCCATGCTGGCACACAAGAAGGGAGATTGGGAGATTGGTTTTATAAACCATAAGGAACTAACATATTAATAAAACATATGTTACTAGGAAGTTCTATTCTAGGTTCACCCAAATACAGAAAAGCTGAAATGAGTGATTAGTGTTAATTATGTATATTTGAGAATGTGGAGGGAGGAATGCAAAAAGATTATGTGCATCCAAAAAGAAAGAAAAGAATCACTGGCTGACAGGTGAAACTTCTCAAGCACTTAAGGACTGAGGAGAAGCACAAGTACAGTGGGCCCTTTCTTTATGCGAGGGATCTGTTCCGGACCCCCTGCATAAAAGAAAAAATGTGTATGCTTGAGACCTATTAGAAGTAATGGGGCTTGTGCCCACAACAGACCCCATTACTTCTTCCGGGGTGCACAAAGGTTTTTTCTGGGGCAGCTTCCAGCGTATGATGCACGCGCACTATAAAAGGAGACAGAAATAGAGTCAGAGCCCTGAATGAAACTGTTCAGCGACTCGTGTGCAGGGACAAAAAGAAATACTATAATAATCAGTGTAGAGAAATAGAAGATGACAACAGAAATGGTAGAACAAGAGATCTCTTCCACAGAAAGGTCTGAGAAATCAAAGGAAAATTTAACCCAGCAGGGCAAGCACAATTTATAATCAAGAAGAAATAAAAAACCAGTGGAAACAATACAATGAAGAACTATATAAAAGAGATGAAAATATTACAGATTTATTCAAGAAAGAAGGATTTGAAGATGAACCAACCATGAAAATGAACCAATAATAGAAAATAAGTGGAAGCCATACTCAAAGCATGTGGGAGAAATAAATCACCTGAGACAGATGGCATACAGCTACCTAAATACTGTAAAGGCACCAGATCATATCTAATATTGAAAACTGAGCAGGGTAATCACTGGTTAGTAGTTGGATGGGAGACTGCTGATGAATACATTTCAGATGAAGGAGCTGGCAGAACCAAATGAGTATTCCTTGCCTAAGAAAATTCATGGGGTCACCATGAGTTGAGAGGCAACATGAAGGCACATACACACAACACCAACACACACAAACGGCATATCAGTAGAACTATATCAACCAACAGAGACAGAATCTGTTCAAATTCTAACTAAATTCAGGAAATAGGGAAAACAAAAGAATGGACCACAGACTGGAACAGATTTATGTTTCTACCACAGAGGCAGAACCACATTCAATATGCATTCCAATGTCCAAGAAAGGAGAAGCCAAGGATTGAGGTAACCACTGAAACATTGCATTAATCTCCCACACATGTCAAGTTGTACTCAAAATGGTACAAATAAAAACATTCACCATATACAAAGCAAGAAATGCCAGGTTTCCAAGCAGGGTTCAGAAGAGGAAGAGGCTCTGCGAATCGTATTGCAAACATATATTGGATAATGGAGCCTATCAAAGAATTTCAGAAGAAAATCACCCTGTACTTTAAAGATTATAGCCTTGGATTCTGTAGATCCTGCAAAACTATGGATCACCCTTCAATGGGTGTGCCACAACATTTGATTATCCTAATGCATAACCTGTACTCAGGACAAGCGGTCACTGTTTGGTCTCAATTTTGTCCTACATTTTGTCCCGGGTTTTAGTGGACAATTATGGCAACCCTACACAGGGTTTTCTTGCCATGTTTCTTTAGAGAGGGGGTTACCATTGCTGTCCTCTGAGGTTATAACCAGCTTATGAAATCTGTATTTTTTGCTCCTTGCTGTTTCTTGTTTCTGTTGTTTTTAAGAATTTGTTTTGCAGTATTTTAATAAGAGGGTCCCTGTTATAGGGTTGCCATAATTGTCTACTAAAACCTGGGACAAAATGTAGGACAAAATCTAGACCAAATTGTAGGACAACTGCAGGACAAAACTGCAGGACAAAACTCAGCTAAAAATGTAGGACATTTAAGCTCCTCCA
Organism: Sceloporus undulatus; assembly: GCF_019175285.1. Classification (NCBI taxonomy): domain Eukaryota; kingdom Metazoa; phylum Chordata; class Lepidosauria; order Squamata; family Phrynosomatidae; genus Sceloporus; species Sceloporus undulatus. The sequence goes on along the minus strand of NW_024806783.1, from coordinate 96 downwards.
TTTTCTTAAATGTCCTTCATTTTGGGCTGAGTTTTGCCCTGCAGTTGTCCTACAGTTTGGTCTAGATTTTGTTCCACATTTTGTCCTGGGTTTTAG
>NW_024806782.1:2500-3884 GCF_019175285.1 Sceloporus undulatus | reverse complement strand
TTCAACTTATATGCAGAACATATTGTAAGGAAAGCAGGCTTGGACACAGAAAGAGGAGGAGTGAAAATAGAAAGGAAAAATATCAACAATCTAAGATATACAGATGACACACCATAGTACTAGCAGAAAACCTCACAGACCTGGAACACCTACTAAGGAAGATCAAGGAAGAAAGTACAAAGGCAGGCTTACTGATAAACATAAAGAAAACAAAAATAATAACCATGAAGAATCTACGCAAATTCAACTTAGACAAGGAGGAAATAGAAATAGTAAAAGATTTCTCATACCTAGGATCAAACATTGACAGGGACAGTCAGGAAATCAGAAAAAGATTAAGAATGCAGAGGGCAGCCATGAAAAAAACTAGAAAAGATTCTGAAATGCGAAGAGGTACAACTCAGCACAAAAATTAGAATCGTACAAGCCACCTTTCTTAGCATTATTGTTATTGTATTCCCTGTTATCATATATTCCCACAAGCATCTCATTGGTTTGGGGAACAGGAAGCTTAGCTTTACAGGCCATTGATCTGATCCACCCAGGCACTTCTTGTGTTCTTGTGATAAGCAGAAATTCAGCAGCAGTCGTTTTTCCTGACATGCAGATGCTCTGATGAGAAACAATTTACTTGATCAATATCAGTCTGCTGCGCAACTACTAAAAGTATAAAGAATGCTTGCCAGAATTGGGGGGGAAATGGTAACCATAATTGCATAATCCTGTTTCTTAATTTTATTCAAGGATTTGCTGGGTCATTCATCATTTTCCCTTAAATCATGTGACGGTATCTTCAGTTCTTTTTGGAAATACATTTTCTTCTTCAGTCACTCCTTTAATTGCTCACACATAAAAAGATCACCATCTATATATGAGAGGAAGGAGCTATAGAGAAAAAAAGCTAGCCATAGATCTAGGCTTTTGTCTCCTGATTGAAAGCCATGGTTGAACAGAAGTCATCTGATTTTAATTGGTTATCTTCTATAGGATCTATAACTGAGAATTAACAGAGAGATTAAATAATATTTTTAAGCATGTGTTCTTAAAAGAAGCAGACTTCTGGGCAGTTGAAGGTCTGTTTCTGTGAGAAAAAGATGCACGTTCCACTTTGTGACAATATCCAATGGTATTTGCTATTATTGAGTGGCTGTTGTGTCTTTGACATTCTCCAGCTGTGTTTGTGGTGTGTTTTGAACATTCTGCTTTCTCCAGGTGTGCTTCTGTTAATGTGTTACTTCTTTAAAAAGAGACATTTATTTACCCTCTGAGTACTCTGTGGATTTTGTCTGGGATTAACTGTCCAGTAGCCCTTTGACACTGGTTCCTCTAAACCACTTGTGTACCTTTTACACTTCTAGGCAGTAGTGGTGGTAGTGCTTGTTCT
>NW_024806781.1:0-3885 GCF_019175285.1 Sceloporus undulatus | reverse complement strand
TTGGACTGGTTGGCCCTTGCGATCTCTTCCAACTCTATGATTCTATGCAAAGGAGCTGTCCATCTTAAAAAGCTTTGAGACATGTCTAGATGCTCAGAAGGACACCTTGCTAATTTTCATACCTTTCTCTCCTTAGCTTAGATACCAACATGGGCTGGGAACTCCAGATCTAAGGCAAACATTGCCCAACCTGAAAAACTTCCTCGAGCATGGTCTCATGGTCAGATGGTAAGTAATACTGATTTCATCCAAGGTGAATAGAAATAAAATTGTTTTAAAAGAAAAATTAAAAATGGTCAATTTTTTATTTATTTAAATCTTTTTTGTAAAAAAAAAAAGTCATGATCTCTGCACTCTTAAAAATCACAGTTAAAACTAAGTTTCGTTACAGACATTGGCCAGAATCTTTTGTATGGTCTATGTTATGTAACTTTACGTCTACTTAACTACATAGCAGAGGCACTAAGAAGGCCTGTTAGTAAATTGCAAAAATGTGTAATGGAACACCAGTAAGAGTGTCCCAATGCGCATTGGGCTCTACCAATGTGCATCAACACTGCCTAGCTGGTATCCCAATGCATATTGGGACCAATACACATTGGTCACATTGTGTTTTAATCCTGTTGTGGTTAGTCTCAGTGCATATGGGTCACATTACTAGCTCCCCTACGTAGCAAAATCACAACAGCCCCTTGCCAAATACAGATGTTACAGAACTGCTCAGTTCTAATTCTTGCAGAGTTAAGTCCACTTATGAAGATGTAAGTCCCCTACAGAATTCCAGCCATCTTTGCTATACTTACAGTCTCATACAAACAAGCTAATGGTTTTGTCACACTCACACACACTGAGTTGTCTAAAATCAAACATGATAAAGCTGGTAAACCTGTATTTGTGTTTCAGCCAGTCCCAAAAAAAATGACAGAGGGAGTGTATAAGATGATATAGGTATAGATGTTGTAAGGATTATATATCCATCTGTATTTATATCCATCTACACTTAAACTTGATCTTGAAATTATTATACTCATACTCACATTGTCTGTATGATTTCTTAACTGGGTCTGTGGTCTGTTTAATTCCTGTTTCGACAGAGTGAGTGGGCTATGTTTGGAATGATTTATTTATTTATTTGGGCTGAAATATTCTTTAACCTTTGCAAAAAAAAAAGCAAGCATGTTGCTTAGAAGGAGGTGGGGAGGCTTTGAAGTTGGGTATATTTGCAATTATAATTTTATTATTATACAAATCTCTATATTCTGAACCAAAATATAATTGATTAAAAACCCCTCCCACCTCATCTGCAATATAAATAATATTTTATTACACTACCTGTTTCTGGCCCCAAATACACTACTGGGCTTTTCCACTACTTTCTCATGCCTTTCCCTTCTCTGCTGCTCACCTCTTTCAAAGTTTTCCTCTTCTCACATATTTTTGCCACATCTGTTTTACCATTCTTACTGTCTATCTCTGAAGTCCTCTTCTGTCCATCTGTCTCCTCTATATTCCTACTGGTATGAAGCCCTACCAGCTCTGTGACTGCATGTCATGGTTATGCAAACCTCTTCTTCCCTATATTATTCTGGAACTTCTTTCCAAATTTCATTGCAAGAAACTTAGCTTCAACTTCCCCTTGTCCTGAGCCATATCTCAGCCCTATCCATCAGCCAGAGGGTTAGGGATACTGGGATGTGTTAGCAGATGGTGTAGGCTATTTGTCCCAAGGAGGTAGAGTTACCTGTAGCTTGTAAGTAGATTTGAGAATAATTAGATTGAAAGGCAAAATAACATAAATACACAGGGCATGGCTGTCCATATTGTAGAATTCTGGTCTCTGACTTGTGGTAGACCGTTGTCCCTGGGTGCTTCCTTAGAATGGCATGTTCTCATTATCAAGACAAAACACATTCTTTGCCTGGTTAATATTTCAAAACATGTGTGGATATTAGCCCTTCTTCTCAGGGACTATCACATTCTCCCCCCAGTGCATATCTATGCCTCATTTCTTTCTCACCTCCAAGCCTCAGATAGGTCTGATGATTCTGAACAGTACCTCTTGGTACTTCCTTACAGTATAAATGGTAATGAGGCTTTTCATAGATCCATCCTCAAGGGAAAAATTAGGAGGCCGTATTTCCAGCTAGGGCAGCCAGGTGCAAGCATGCCTGACTGAAAGAGCCCCGTTCAGATGTGCATGTGTGGAATGTGCGCATGTAAGCCTCTGTGCACAGATGGTTAAATTGATATCCATAGGGCCCCAGCGATTACAATTAAGATTTATGGCAGCATATATGCAGCAGGTAGGCCATGCTTTTGACTGACCAAACTCTCTTGATCCACATGAGTGACAAAGCATTGCCAGATGTACCCAGCCCCAGGGTAAGGTTGGGGAAGATTTTGTCCCTCTATGAGCGTTCTCATTCACAATTCTTCTGTGACTTGATTTCTTCTACTTGACAGTATCTCTGTTTTTGTGTTAAATCGGTGTCTTTAGGAACCACTAGAATGAAGTGGGCAAATGGTAAGAAGACTTCACTTACGCATTCCTACCTTATCCCAAAATTTCAGGGCAGGTTACAATGAGCCATCTAACTTTATTTGCCTCCCACACACACGCACACACATACATATACACACACACACACAAAAGAGAATATCCTGGCCCACAAAAACTCACACCAAAATAAATGTATTAAGAGTGCTTCCAGATGAAGCTTTTATTATGCAGTTACCCTGTGTTGCTCATGGAATTTTATGGGGTCCAAATCCTAACTGCTGTTTCTATCTTTTTTCCCCTTAACTCTCTCTTCCCTCGCCCCAGATGTTTAGGTGTGAAAGACGCAGTAGGCCGCATCTACACGGCAGCAATAATCCAGTTTGACACCACTTTAACTGCCATGGCTCAGTCCTATGGAATTCTGGGAACTGTAGTTTGTAGTGGTACCAGAGCTCTCTGACAGAGAAGGCTAAAGGTCTCACAAAACTATAATTCCCAGAATTCCCTAGCAGTGAGCCATGGCAGTTAAAGTGGTATTGAACTGAATTATTGCTGCAGTGTGGATGCAGCTGTAGTTACATGTTTCTTTAGCACTAATGGGGAGCCCTCTGTGTGAGAATGAGTATTCTCATTCCTCATGGTGATCTAAGACTTTTAAGTTTAGGTGGGCCCAGTCATTCACCTTCTTTTATATACATAAAAATCTATGTTTGCATGGTTTTAAGCTGTAAGGAATGCATGCAGGCATTCGAAGAAATACAGTCGACGCTTTATATTCGCTGGGGATTTGTTCTAAACTCCTCCTCCCCACGGATAAGAAAAAATGTGGGACCCCAAGTCCCATTGTCTCCGATGGTGGTGTGATGTGCATGCGGCCCCTAGTACGGCCGCATGCACATAGCCCCATTGAGAGGAACAGGGTTTGTCGTCCGTGGATGCTCAGTTCTTCAGTTGGGGAGAAACCACTGTATTCTTCTAGGAAAGCAATGCAGTTGTCTTTTGTAATAAAGCGCTGAGAAGGAATCAGTTTGAGAAGGGAAACAGATGAAGCCACAGTTTCCTCACTTTCTTTTGCACTGTGAGGTATGCATGTTCCTTTAAATCACTCCTGCACAGAGCAGAACCAAAGGTTTAATCTATTTAGCTCAAAGTGTGGCAACTATTTTCACACATACACAGTTTGCTCTTTTTGAAATGTCTTTAGAGCACATCCATCCATCCCTTTATTTATATCCCACCTTCTTGCCAGACTGAGCCTCAGGATGACTCACAAAAGGCTATGTTATGTCCATGGCAGTATGGACAGCAGTTCTTGCTTCCACTTGACATCACCTTTCTTCCAGAAGACACTAGAATGACAAAAAGAAGCATTGCCCCAGTCATCT
>NW_024806780.1:0-3885 GCF_019175285.1 Sceloporus undulatus | reverse complement strand
AAGGTTGTCGACGCCATGTGTCCCAGGGCGATCTGGACGTCCCTGGCTCTCACTCTTCTGTGCGAGATGCAGGGGCTCAATGATGCCACCAGTGCTTGGAAGCGGTCCACGGGAAGGAAGGCGGAGCATCTTTCGGAGTCGAGGATGGCTCCGATGAATTTGACCTGTCTGGACGGCGTGAAATGCGACTTTTCTCTGTTGATCACTAGCCCAAGAGAGTCCAGCAGCCGGATGGCGAACGAAATTGCCTCCTGGAGATCCTGTTGGGAGTCTGCGACAAACAGCCAGTCGTCTAAATAAGGGAAGACTCTGTAGCCCCTTTGATGGAGGTATGCTACCACCGGGGCCATGCACTTTGTAAAGACCCGCGGCGCTGTGGCAAGACCGAAAGGGAGCACATTGTAGTGGTATGCATCGGAGCCGACGGCGAAGGCGAGGAATCTCCGGTGGGACTCCCGAATCCCGATGTGGAAGTAGGCGTCCTTCAAATCGACCGTCGCGAACCACAGGCCCTGGTGGAGGAGAGGCAAAATAGAGGCCAAGGTTACCATACGAAACCAGCGATATTGGAGGAAGAGGTTTAAATCTCTCAAGTCCAGGATTGGTCTAATGCCCCCGTCGGCCTTCGGTACCGTGAAGTACCTGGAGAAAAAGGCCGTATGGAAGGAATCAGGGGATAACGGGGAAATAGCCCCCTTGTCCATTAAGGTGCGCACTTCGTCGAGAAGGGTGGGGTGGAAATGAAAACTCTGGTGGGCGGGAGCTCTTCGAACTCAAGGGTATAGCCCCTACGGACGATGTTTAGCACCCAAGAGTCGGAGGAGATGGGAGCCCATACGTTGACAAAGGGCTTAAGAATGTCCAAAAAGCACCTAGGGGAGGCGAAGTGCGCGGGAAGGTTTCATGCCCTATTTTTGGATTGGTCGGGGTCTTGCCGTCGGTTCCTGCGGTACCGAGAAGACTGATTGCGGCGGCCGGAGGATGACGGGGACTGGGATGGGTATCTCTGACGCTGAGAGCCCTGCTGTTGAAACTGTCGGTCCTGGTAGGAGGACCTGTTAAATTGGCCCTGCTGTTGCTGCCAAGGGCGGAACCTCCTGCGGAAGGGAGCCGGAGCGGGGGCAGACATACCATGCTTCCTCGCCGCCGCCTTTAGTCTGAATTTCCGATTCAGCTTGTCATCCGTCTCGGCATGGAAGAGGCCCGATTCGTCTATCGGCATGTCCTCAATGGTGGACCTGACACTGGCATTGAGATCCGATCCCCGCAACCAGGCGTGTCTCCTTAGGGCGATGGAAGACGCCATGGCTCTGCCCGAGCACTCCACAACGTTTCTGGATGCCGTGATGAGCCATGCGCCGATGGAGTGGGCCTCATCTCTGATCTTAGTGAGGGTCCGCTGGGCCTCATCCGGAACGTCAGGCACAATAGGGGAAATGCCCTCCATAAGGGTTTGTATATAGGCCCCCATACAAGCGGTGTAATTGGTCGCCTTTACAACGAGAGCAGCAGCCGCATATGCCTTCCTGGCTAAGGCATCGATCTTTTTGGCCTCTTTATCCAGTGGTACCGCCGCCTGACGTTGAGTTGCGGTTTGTTGGGCACCCTCAACAATCGCCGAATTCTGTCAGGGGTGGGAGGTCAGCCATGGTGCCGCCGGGGCCGAAACCTTGTAGAGGGATTCGATCTTGCACGGTGGGCCCAAGAGTGAGGAAGGGCAGTCCCAGGAACGCCTGACCAGGGTCTCCAGGGATGGCAGGAATGGGACCAAAGGTGTTGAATGGGCCCGACTGCGAAGCCTGCGCTCGATGGGGTCTTTGGCCTCTTCTTCAGGGTATGCAAGTTCAATGTCCAGAGCCCTGGACATTTTGATGACATGCTCGACAAACGACCTAACGTCATCCGTAGGGGAGGCTGCTTCAGGATGATGCAGAAACTGTGGAGAGTTCTGGGTCAGGTCGTCCTCACCCGAAGAATCTTCTGAGGCGACGGGTTCGGGTTCAGAATCCGAAGCCATCAGGTCCACAGTAGCAGATGGTCTGGGGCGCTCCACAGGCCTGTCTGCAAGGAGGGATGGAACCGCCGTCGACGGGCCCGGTCGATCGGTGTACTCGTGGCGGCGTCGATCCTGGTCCCGAGGCTGCTCACGGTCACAGGAGCGGTCCCGAATCTGGGCAGGTTTCGCTAGAGCCACCTCTCTAGGGACTGGAAGAAAAAATTGATCAGTCTCCGAGTCGTAGTAATACTGAGGGTTGTCAAGGGTCTGAACCGGAGAACGTGAAACCAACGAAGCTGGCGAGGGAGATCTCGGCGGGTGGTCGACAACGTCTTCGTCGTCCGAAAGGAGGAAGGGAAGCGTTGTCGAAGCCGATTGCGCCGGGGCCGGCACCGTCTGGGCGGCGGCATCCCGGTCGTGGATCCCCACCGGAGGACGGTCACGGTTTCTCGCAGGCGGATGGTTCTCCACCAGTGGTGTGGCCAGAAGGTCAGTAGGTGTCGGAGAGTCGGGACGCGGGTGGTCTCGGCGAGACTTTCGGGAAACGGCCGCGTCGTCCGAACGCCTCTTAGAGGGGGACCTTGAATGAGAGCTTGACTTGGTAGTTGATTTGGCCTTCTTAGCCGAAGAAGAAGAAGCCGCGTCCGGGGCTGATGGCTGCCTCTTCTTGGCAGACTTATGATGACATGGCGCATCTGGAGGAAAGAACGGAATCGGAGACTCCGAGATGGTAGCCGCACGGCCAGCACGCTCCTTGCTTCGGGCGGCGGAGTCCCTCGAGCTCGAGGGCTCCTCGGAGGCGGTGCTCCTCGGTGCGGGGTCATCCGACCCGGCCGGCCTGGATTGGTCCGACGATCCGGACTTGGACTTGGCCCTCTTGGAGCTGGAGGATCCCGAGGAGGCCTTTTTATGGGTTCCTTGGTCTAGAGTCGCCCGGGACATCCCCGATGTCTCGGAGGGGACTCCCTCCTTGCGGCTGGGAGCGGTGTCTGAACCCACTGACCCCGGTACACGAGGGTGCTTTGAGGGTTTAGAAGCGGCACTGGGCTTAGTGGAGCCACGGGCCGGCGGACGAGCGGCGTCCGAACTCTCCAGGTCTTGCGCCAACGAAGTAGAAGGGGGCGCACTTGAAGGGCCGCTACGAGCCTGGGCAGCCGAGGCCGGAGCAGGGGCCGAAGGGGCTGAAGCAGGCCGAGAATCCCCCTCCCGAATCTTGCCTTGGGCTATAGCGGACGTCAGCCGCGACTCCTTATTTTTGCGGGCTTGGGAAGACATCGACTTACAGAGGCTGCAGACCCTGGGATCGTGGTCCCGGCCCAGGCAGAAGAGGCAAGAAGAGTGGGGGTCCTGAACAGGAACCTTTCCTCCGCAGATGTCACACTTTTTGAAAGGAGGAGACATCCTAGAGATCGAGGAACAAGCGAAGTCCAAAAACAGTCCGAGATCCGATCAACGAGGGAGGAAGAAAAGCCGAAGTCAAAACAGTCCGAGTCAAAGTACCAGTGAATTCCAAAAATGAGCAAGAGCGAAGTTCCAAACAGCAACTAGCGCGGCGGAAAAAAGGAACTGGGGAAAAGAGCGGGAAGGCAGGGGCCTTATAACGGGTGGCGGAGTTACCGCCAAAAAGTGTCTATATGTTGCAGAGTTAACTCTGCCCAGTGATTCCAGTAGGTTCCGAGCAGCAAAGCGCAGGCGCAGTGAAACCCATTTGTATGTATTCGCAGATGACCACGAAGAAGAAGGGGCATCTCTAGTAGCATAATACATATAAAATACATAACAATACATGAAGTGATTCAATAAAACAGACAAGAAAAGAACATCAAATAGCAAGCGACAATCATGCAATGCCTGGGAAGGCTTCTCTGAACAGGATGGTCTTCAACTCC
>NW_024806779.1:0-3886 GCF_019175285.1 Sceloporus undulatus | reverse complement strand
GGGCTGCAAAGAGAACAGAATCCATGATCCTAGGAGCAGTTCAGCAGCTGTTTCAAAGCAGCTGGGAAAGGAAAACGCAAGAGGACTCTGCAAGCACACCAAGCCATGCTGAAAGTGGCCTAGAATTGATCAAGCAATGGCAGATGGAGTCCCTATAGAGCTATTAGACTTATTGTGAGCCAGCTTCTACATAGACACCCCTATAGCATTGATATCCTTGCTGTGGAGTGGCTTCCCAGTATATTTGCACATAAGAGTACTGTGCTAACATTGAACCGTCTCCAATTCCTCTTCTGTTGGTGGAAATGAAGGTTTTTTTGACCAACTTTCAAATAATACCCAGTGAGTTTATAGCGATAGTACGACTTCCCCTGACACTTAGGCTGTTCTGAGGTCAACTTCTAAGTTGGCACTTTTAAAACAGAGAAGACACATGCACAGAACATAACGGAGTCAATGAGCGCTAGCTGTGAAGACAAAGAATGAGAAGTAATTTAGGGGCAATCTATTCTGCCTCCTTTGGATTCTACTATTCTTTCAGAAAGGGTTTTTCTTTTTTAATTTCCTGCCTGATTTTAACTAGTAAGGTTTCTCCTTTTTCCCTGGCAGCAATGAAGATTGGGGCTAGATATATTGCCAATATTGCTGTTGATTGCTTTCAGGACGCCCTCATTTAGTTATAATTTTGTTGTCTATATTTTAACCGAATTGTATTTTAAACCTTTTACATGCAAGATTACTCTGTAAATTACTTGTGTTGTACTTTTATTATGCTGTTCCTACAGCTGTATTGTATTTTAACATTTTGTATGCAAATGGCCTTTGGTCTAAGTATTAATAACTAAGTGATTGTTAATGTTATAACTCCAAGGCTTAATGGATTTGTTGCTTCAACTGGCAAAGATTGCAGGGGAATCACTCTCTTCTCTGCATCCTCCATCTGGCTAGAAACAAGGAGGCTAAATTACATCTTCTTCATCCTGTCTCTCCAAGGAAGTGGAAAAGAATATTCTTCTCAGTTCCCAATGATCTGGGAATAGCCTGTTAAAAATGTCAGTCTTCATTTCCACACAGGAAAACATATTGTGAATATTGAATGACAAGCTGAAAGCAACTGTGGTTTTTATTTTATGCATTAGGCTGAATGGCGTTGCTGGAGGCCCTGCCCCAGGAGCTAGGATTCAGCTCCCAAACATCAGGTCCTGGGAGGATTCAGGGAGAGCTTATGGGAGCCAATGGGGAATGTTGCCTTCTCCTTCTGGTTGCTTTCCTGCACTCTTTTGACAGGCTTGAAGACAACACAAGGTCAGTTCATGTAGTAATTCTGGAGGAAGAAGAGAGTTCAACTGAAATTCAACCCTAGGATGGGATGGGTTGGGAAAGAAGGACTCAGGCTCTTAGACTTTTCCTGACCGCTTTAATTTCCCAGTGAGAATGGGTTTGTTCTTCATTGGAATCCCATTCTTGGGGTTTACAGACAAGAGAGTCTTCTTAAAGACTAAGGCCTGTTACAGACAGCCAAAATAAAGCTGCTTCGAGTCACAGTGGAGGTATGGTGTTTCAATGATGCATGCTTCCTAAGAGTCCAGAAGTCGCACCAAAGCCACACTCCATCCCTAAGGACCAGAGCCTGGCTTTGGTGTGGCTTCTGGACTCTTAGGACACATACATCATTGAAACACCATACCTCCCCTGTGACTCGAAGCAGCTTTATTTTGGCTGTCTGTAACAGGCCTATGGGTTTTTCCAAAATCCCTCTGCTTCTCCCTCCCAGAGAACATGGCTCCCTTTTGATATCTAGCTATGATGCTGAGTACTACTAAATATAAAAACTTTGGTAGTACCATCATTTTAAACATTCTAAGTTTTGTTAATATTTTCCCATTTTTACTTGTCCATTTAAAAATTTGATTATTAATTTCCCCCTTAATTTATTATAATTACCTTGTACAATATTATCTAATTTAATTGGTAAATTTACACCTAAATATCTCACATTTTTAATCCCCAATTTCAGTCCTGACACAATTTGGATTTCTTTTTCTTCCGGCCAATTCGTATTCATAAACATTACCTCTGATTTATCCATATTAAAGTTAAGCCCAGAAATGTTTTCAAATGTCTGAAATATTTCCAATAACTTGATTACAGCTTCCTTCGGTTTCTGTGTCATTATCAGAGGATCATCATCTGCAAATGGATCCAACTTCATCTCTTCTTTATTTCATGTCCCTTTATCTCTTCTGATCCCGAATCATATTTGCAAACACTTCCATTGCTAATATAAGTAATAAAGGGGAAAGAGGGCAACCTTGACTTAATCCACTTTCATTTTAGATTTTCTTGATTTATCTCCATTTATCATAATTTGTGCTTCTATATCATTATATATTTCTTTGATGGTTTCTCTAAACCTTTCCCTTAATCCAAAAGCCCTACAGATGTTATATAGATATTCATGATTTATTGAATCGAATGCTTTGTAAACGTCTAGTTTTATCAAAGCTAATTTATTTTTGTATTGTTTGGCATGATGTAGTATATTAAATATATTCCTTATCGGTTCATAAATATATCTGCCTTCCACAAATCCATATTGTTCTTCTTTCATTAAAGTAGGTAAATATTCTTTTTAATCTATTGGCTAGGATTTTCATTAAAATTTTATAATCTTGATTGCTTAATGTGATCGGATGATAAGATTCAGAATTGGCTGGATCTTTATTGGGTTTAAATATTAATATAATTTCAGATAGTTTCCATGTTTCTGGGATTATTTTATTATCCAATATTTCATTGTAATTTTTAGTCATATGCTCACTCAGTTCATTTTTAAAGGTCTTATAAAATATAGATGTGAATCCATCTGGGCCAAGATATTTAATTCCTTTTAAATCTTGTATTACTCTTTCTGCCTCTTGTTTGGTTATTGGGGAATTAATATGATTACTCTGTATTTCGGTTCTGTCAAGTCCTTCGCTTTTGATCCTTTGTTGGGCCGCAACTTGTGCAGCCCTGCTTTAATAGAGGACATGTTTATCAAATGTGCAGATAATGCCAAACTAGGAGGAGTAGCTAATACCCCAGAGGACAGGATCAACATTGACAAGTTTGGAGTAGTCCAGAGGAGGGCCAACACAATGGAGAGACTTAGGGAGCTGGGGATGTTTAGCCTGGAGAAAAGAAGGTTAAGAGGTGATATGAAAGCCCTGTTTAAATATTTGAAGGGATGTCATACTGAGAAGGCAGCTAGCTTGTTTTCTGCTGCTCCAGAGAAGAGAACCCAGAACAATGGATGCAAGCTCCAGGAAAAGAGATTCCAGCTCAACATTAGGAGGAACTTCTTGACAGAAAGGGCTGTTTGACAGTGGAACACACTCCCTCAATAGAGAATGATGGAGTCTCCTTGTTTAGAGGCCTTTAAACAGAGTCTGTATGGTCATCTGTCAGATATGCTTTGATTGAGAGTTCCTGCATGGCAGAAGGGGGTTGGACTGGATGGCTTTGAGATCACAATGGGACAATCTCAAATCTTCAGGTAAGGATCTCAATGGGCCAGTCTCAATCCTTCAGGCAAGGAGCATCAGTCTGAACTCATAATAGTCCCGTCACAATCTTTCAGGAAAGGTGCCTCAGGCTGAGATCACAATGGGACAGTCTCAGTGCTTCAGACAAGGATCATAATCCTTTGGTCGCTATGGGCCAGGCTCAATCCTTCAGGTAAGGAACACCTGCCAATAAGCCCATCTTAATCCTTCAGGGAAGGAATATCAGCCCAAAGTCACAATGAGTTAGTGTCAGTCCTTCAGAAAAGGAGCATCAGTCTGAGATTGCAATGGGCCAATCTCATGTGTTCAGGTAAGGAAGGAGCAGCCTGAAGTCACAA
>NW_024806778.1:0-3886 GCF_019175285.1 Sceloporus undulatus | reverse complement strand
CCAATGGCCTCCGCGGGCCGGATGCGGCCCGCGGGCCGGAGGTTGCCGACCCCTGCCCTAGAGAGATCTAATTATCGGCCAGTATTGCTTCTACCATTTTTGGGTGAGGTGATTGAGAGGGCTGTTGCCAACCAACTCCAAGCAGTCTTGGATGACACTGATTATCTTGATCCATTTCAAACTGGCTTCGGGTCAGGATACGGAGTGGAGACTGTCCTGGTTGCCTTGGTCGATGATCTCTGTCTGGGCATCGACAGAGGTAGTGTGGCCCTGTTGGTGCTCTTAGACCTCTCAGTGGCCTTCGATACCATAGACCATGGAACGCCTAAGAGGGTTAGGAATTGGAGGCTCTGGTTTGCAGTGGTTCCGGTCCTATCTCTTGGGTAGATTCCAGATGGTATCACTTGGGGACAGTTGTTCGGCCAAGAGGGAGCTCAAATCGGGTGTCCCTCAAGGCACGATACTGTCTCCAATGCTATTCAATATTTACATGAAGCCACTGGGTGAGATCATCCGGAGACGTGGGGCGGGGTGTTATCAGTATGCTGATGACACCCACATTTGTTTCAGTGACCAAGGATGGCATCTCTCCTCTGAATGACTGTCTGAGGTCGGTAATAGATTGGATGAGGGAAAATAGACTTAAATTGAATCCAGTTAAAATGGAGGTACTCGCTATAGGCAATCCTAATCCCAGAATGGTGATAAGATCTCCAGTACTGGACGGGATCACACTTCCCCTAAAAGACTGTGTTCGTAGCTTGGGGGTGCTCCTCAACTGGTCGCTTCACCTGTTGTCCCAGGTTGACGTGACAGCCAGGAGTGCCTGTTATCAGCTTCGGTTGATACGCCAGTTTCGCCCCTTCCTGGAATGGGAAAACCTTGAAACGGTTGTACACTCCCTGGTAACCTCTCGTCTCAATTTCTGCAAGGCGCTCTACATTGGACAACCCTTACGCCACATTCGGAAGCTGCAACTGGTCCAAAACATGGCAGCCAGATTGGTGACTGGGAGTTCCAAGTTTGATTCTATCACTCCTATCTTAAAATCCCTACACTGGCTGCCTATTAGCCTCTGGGCACAGTATAAGGTGTTGGTTATTACCTATAAAGCCCTACATGGCCTGGGTCCAGCTTACCTGAGGGAAAGCCTCCTCCCATATAATCCTTCCTGCATTCTCAGGTGCTCAGGGAAGAACCTACTACAGTCACAGAGAACTATACTGGTAACTACTTTCCAGAGGATGTTTTCTGCTACCACTCCAAAAATCTGGAACTATCTGCCGGATGAGATCTGCCAACTAACATCTTTTGAGACCTTTAAGAAGGCAATAAAAACAGATCTCATCCGGCAGGCCTTCCCAAATTGATCCCCTAATTTCACTCTCTGTGTGCCTAAATTGTTTCTCTTTGGACTGATTCGAATGCCTTTGCCATTATTGTTTTTCACTTTTTATATGCTGTTACCCGCCTTGATCCAACACAGGGAAAGGCAGTTTATAAATAAATACTATTATTATTATTATTATTATTATTATTATTATTGAGAGTAGATCACCAGAGCCTCACAAGGAAGGCCCCTCCCTCTCCTTTGCCTCTCTGCCAATCAGTACCCACATGCAAGTTCCCCCTCCAAGCTCACAATGTTGTTTCCATTTGAAAAGATTCCATTTCTGCTTTGGAATTGGATTCCACTCTACAGTACAAGGAACTGATGCCAGTGCAGCCGTTGGTTGCTGGTCAGTGCCCTTCTGGACTGGTCTCTCTTCTACCATTTTTGGGCAAGGTGATTGGGAGGGCCGTTGCCAACCAACTCCAAGCAGTCTTGAATGACACTGATTGTCTTCATCCATTTCAAACTGGCTTCAGGTCAGGATACGGAGTGGAGACTGCCATGGTCACCTTGGTCGATGATCTCCGTCTGGACATTGACAGGGAAGTGTGGCCCTGTTGGAAAGCATACCTCCAAAGTGACCTGAAGCTGCTTTATTTTGGCCTATCTGGGGCCTATTACACCTATTTTAAAATCCCTACACTGGTTGCCCATTAGCTTCTAGGCACAGTATAAGGTGTTGGCCCTACATGGCTTGGGTCCATCTTACTGAGGGAACGCCTCTTCCCATACAGTCCTTCCTGCACTCTCAGGTCCTCTGGGAAGAACCTATTGCAGTCAGAGAGGACAAGTCTGGTGACGACTTCCCAGAGGTCATTTTCTGTTGCCACTCCTAAAATCTGGAATGACCTGCCAGATGAGATCCGCCATGTAACATCTTTGGAGGCCTTTAAGAAGGCAATAAAAATGGATCTCTTCTGGCAGACGTTCCCAAACTGATCTCCTCGGAACCTCACTCTCCACTTGCCTGATTGTTCCCACTGGATTTAATCTTAACCGATTTTACTGCCCATTTTTTGAGAATTGCTTTTAATGTTATTTTAGGGTGGGAGGGAGAGTGGGGAATTTAAGATTTGATATGTTTTGTTATGCTTTTATCTACCATTCTTGTGTTTTGATTTTACAATCTTTTGTCTGCTGTTACCCACCTCGATCCATACTTATGAATGCCACTTCTTCTTTCTTTTCCTTATTTACTGGTTCTGTATGCTCTTGTGAGTTTTCTCTTTTCTTGTTGCTTAATCTCTGTTTTAAAAGGCTCTGATTTTTCTTTTTGCCTATGACTCTTAGACTTTATATTGAGAAGTATAAATTGGTTTGGATTGTAATCCACATGGTAAAACTTTGTTTTCCACCTTTTGGCCTGTTTACTGGCCCTGTGGTAATTTTTCAAAAGCATCTGAACTTTTTGGTCTTTACAGTTTAGCCTATTTTCCAGTCTGGCAATCTCTGTGTATAGATCTTCAATTTTTAACTTCATGTTATCAAGCTCATTTTAACCTTTGTTGACTTTTTGATGCAGAATCTGATTTTTCTGTTTAACATCATATACAGTGGGCCCTTGTTATCCACTGGGGGTTCGTTCCAGGCCCCACCATGGATAACAAAATCCGTGGATGCTCAAATCCCATTAAATATTATGGCAGAACAAAATGGTGTTCGTTATATAAAACGGAAAATCAAGGTTTGCTATTTGAAATTTATAGTTTTTTGGAATACTTTCAAGCCTTGGATGCTTGAATCCATGGATAAAAAATCAGTGGATAAGGAGGGTCGACTGTAGTTGTTCTTGTAACTGCTCATTCACTTTTATTAAAGCCTCTTTTCCTCTGTCCTTCTGAATAAGGTCACTATTAACATAATCAAGCAGTTTACGTAATCTAGTAATATCTTTTTAATATCTGTTCAGGGTTTCATTAGCACTTTTGGATGAATGTTTCATATCACAAATTATACACTCCATATCTGAAACAGTCTTTTTTATTATCTAAACTTGCTTTCAGTGTAACCATTTTCTCTGTTTTCCCTTCCATAAAGAACTCCAGTTCAGCTATTTTTTTCTTCAAATGTATCAATAACTTTATCCTTTTGATTAACTGTTAGTTTTATTTGTGTTATTAAAACATCCTGTACCGCAGGGTCACACTCTCTCGACCCAAAACGTTTTCACTCAACTTCACTTGTCCTTTCTTGTTGCCAAGGTTTAAAATTTCTTTCACTACCGCTTTTATCTTTTGAAGCTTGCCAGTTTTTAGGGTTCCTTTTGTCATTCCACTGAGATTTTACCCCAGATTTTGACATTTTTCTACCATTTCTTCTTA
Source organism: Sceloporus undulatus (assembly GCF_019175285.1). Lineage (NCBI taxonomy): Eukaryota > Metazoa > Chordata > Lepidosauria > Squamata > Phrynosomatidae > Sceloporus > Sceloporus undulatus. The sequence goes on along the minus strand of NW_024806778.1, from coordinate 172 downwards.
GTAACACTAAATCATCCATCATTCTGGCTGCTTTTGCCACCATTTTTGGCTTTCTATCTTGTACCAACCATTTATATTCTTGAGGAATGACATTGTAAAATTGCCCTAAGCCTATTAAACTTTGGCGGGATACACACCGCCATATAGTACGTATAGGATACGTACTAGGGTT
>NW_024806777.1:0-3886 GCF_019175285.1 Sceloporus undulatus | reverse complement strand
CTAATGAATGTTAGAAGAGCACAGCCCCATAAGGACACAAGGGCCCCCTAAGTCTCCATGGAGAGGAGCCCGGGCTGCACCTTCCCGTAGTTACCAGAATAGCACGGCCCTTAATCCCCTTTTCTTCCTGGAAACAGACAGACAGCTCCCGTAATTCTTCGTGTAAGCGCCCCCAAAATTCTCAAATGACTCTGCCGACTCCCGTAATTATCAGAGTAGCACAACCACTGTAACAGAAATTTCAGGAAACTTAGATTTCTAGGATTTGCAGATTAAGGATCAGCAAGAGGACCTAATAATTGAAAATCCATAAGTTTATTTCCATTTGTCGACAAAGGAAAACATTGAACTCAGTGGAATTCAAGTTCCAAAAGCTGAGAACCCCGAACAAGACAAAATGGCTCTTTTTATATTATTCAAGACAAAGGAGCTTCTTCAATACACCTGATTGGCTAATTACAATTTAAACATATAGAATTCTTACAATCAGAACAGAAATACATGCATACATTAAAACTGCATCCTCACTCCTTACCCCTCCTGTAGGAATTCAGTGACTTTCCCTCTTAACCTTGCTTCTAAATGTCTACTATGTATCCTTATCTCAGTAGTTTATGTTATGTCTTTCTACTGGTGCCAGCTTCCATCTAGGTCAAGATGCACTCACTATCCCTTTGCTCTAGTAACTCCAAGCCTTTATTTAAAACTATCTCTCTGGCTGACAAAGGGGACTCCATCTTTCTATAGTTTTTATATTTCAAAAAGGAATTTCCACCACACCACAACAGCCCTGAACACGAGTGAACCGTAGTTCTCGGTGTAGGCGCCCCCCCAAATCTCACATATCAATTCTCAGAGTTATTGGAACGCGAGGGTCCCGTAATTCTCCGAATAGGGGAGCACAAGTTCCCGTAAGTAACGGAGTGGCGGCGCAACCCTCAAAGGAGAGGGCTCCCGTAATTCTCCGTGTAGGGGCTCCATCCGCGGCCGTATATCTCCGAATAGGCAGACCCCCAAAGGCTCACCTCCATCATGGGCTCCGGCTCCGGCTCCGGCTCGGACTCGGTGGACTCCTCCTCGGCGGCCTCCTCTTCTTCCTCGAACTCCTCGCCTTCTTGGCTGGAGCTGGGCGGCTGCTCCTCCAGGCCCTCCTTCTCCAAGCGGTTGAGGAGGAGGGAGAAGGTGACGGAGGCCGAGGAGGCCGCCAGGGAGCGCATCAGGCCCAGCATCTCCTCGCCGCTCCGGCCTCCCTTGCCGGGGCCCCTCGGGGAGAAGCGGGAGCCCTCGCGGGGCAGCATCCTGGCCTCGCTTCCCTACTTAGTCACAAGCAAATAACCCGCCTTCTTCGCTCTCCCTCAAGGGACCTGCCAGGGCGCAGCCATCTTGTGTTGCTGGCCGTTGCCTGGCAACTAAGCTGCGCGCGCAGCATGGTTGGCAGGAAGCGGACTCGCCGCCATCTTGGGTACTGGTCGTTGCCCGGCAACTGCGCGGCACGAAGTAGCCGCCATCTTGTGTACTGACCGTTTCCCCGGCAACCCAGCTGCGCGCGCAGCACGGAGCCGCCAGAACGTTGCCGCGCAAAGCCTGCCGGGAAGTGGAGTCGCCGCCATGTTGTGTAGAGGCCGTTGCCTGGCAACCAGGAAAGGGGCAATAATTGGCACGCGGAGCGGTGCTTCGCGCGCTGGGCCCCACAACAAACTCCAACTCCCAGAATTCCATAGCCTTGAGCCAGAGAAAGAGTTAAAGCGGTGCCAAACCAAGTTATCTCTCCAATGTGGATGCAGCCATGGAAACATGGCTGACTGCAATACTTTGGACATCTCCAGATGTTTTGGACCTTAGCTCCCAGAATTCCTGACTCATGGCCAAGGTCTCTGGGGCTTCTGGGAGTTGATGGGAGAAGGAATGTTTCATCTCGCTTCCTTTGCTTCTAAGTGGATGCAAAGCAGAGTGGAGGGTGAGCCCTGGCACTTCAACGACTGGGATTTAGGAAGCAGGGAGGAAGTACATACAGCCCCTGAGAGCCTCTTGTGCCAGTTGCAGTGACAAATCAATAGGCTGCATCAGTAGAAGTGTAGATCAAGGGACGAAATAGTGCCACTCTATTCTGCTTTGGCCAGGCCTTATCCCGAATAATACTGCGTCCAGTTCTGGGGACCACAATTCAAACAGGATGTGGAGAAACTGGAGCCATGTGTCCAAGGAGGGCAACTAAAATGCTGAAGGGTCTGAAAACCATGAAACCCTTTGAGGAACAACTCAGGGAGCTGGGGATCTTTAGCCTGGAGAAGAGAAGGTTAAGAGGTGATATGATAGCCTTGTTTAAATACTTGAAGGGATGTCATATTGAGGAGGAAGCAAGCTTGTTTTCTGCTGCTCCAGAGAACAGGACCCAATGGAGCAATGGATGCAGGCTGCAGGAAAAGAGATTCCACTTCAACATTAGGAGGAACCTCCTGACAGTAAGGGCTGTTCGACAGTGGAAGACACTCCTTCCTCGGAGATTATGGTGGGGTCTCCTTCCTTGGAGGTGTTTAAGCAGAGGCTGGATGGCCATATGCCAATGTAATGCTTTGACTGAGAGTTCCTGCATGGCAGAATGGAGTTGGACTGGATCGCCCTTCTGGTCTCTCCCAAGTCTGTGATTCTAAGCCTTGGGAAGTGCAGCAGGCTTCTGCTCTCTGAGGCAAAGCAGACATTTATGCACAGCCCTTTTATTCCTGAGCCCTCTTGCCAAACTCTCATCTCTCAGCTGGAGGTGTCCCATGAAAACTGTAGAGTCAGGGACCAAGCCTTGGGATCTGACAACCCTTTTATAGTACCTTTCATCGCCTGCAGTTCTACTTTGTTGAGAGAAGTGGTATGGCATACTCAGAGAAGCAGGAGCCTGCAAGGAAAATAGAAAGGAGGTTAGGACTTTTAAAGATACTTTTGCTTTTATAGTTCAGCAGTCTGCATTCTCTCAGCCTCAGAGGAAAGCAAAGCAAAGACCCTCTGAACAAATCTTGCCAAGAAAACCCCATGCTAGGGTAGGCATAAGTTGAAAACACACTTGAAGGCACAGAGCAACAAATATTCTGAGTATATTCAGTTATTCGTTGTAGCTGTTTTGTTTTTTGGAGTCCAGAAAGTTATTGCATACTGTATTCCATTTCCAGCCCAGTCTCTCGCTTTCTTTCTGGCCGCTGATGATTGCTGCCGCCTTGCCGTGTTTTGAGGGCTTTCTCTCCCTCTTTCTCTCATTGCTGCCTTCTCCCAGCAATCATAATGTCAGAATAATCGTTGATTGCTGTGTCCATCAGTTGAAGGAGGGGGCCTTCCTTATGGACACCATCCACTGACTTTTATCTTTGCTTCAGGGGGAAAGTTATAACAACGGCAATAAAAGTCACCCAAATGGCTTTCTTTCATTATCTCGCTGGCAATAAATGTGAAAGCCCTTTTAATGAGAGAGAGAGAGAGAGAGAATGGGAAAGAGTTCCTCTTTGCGGCTAAGCATCCTTCTGCCTGCATCAGAAGTTGCCCTGGGAAGATCTTTCTACGCAAGGCATACTGGGAAATGTCAAAGGAACACAAGTTTCAGAAGCAAAGTATGGGGAGGCATCGAATCTCCTGATTTGCGGAGCAGGGTTGGTATTAAAAGTTTATTACGTTTTCTAAATTAGCATGGAGACATGAACAACCGTTTGCCTTCTTCCATAGCCCAGCCTTAGCCATGTTACCCCATTCATCTGGAAGCTAAGTGTGGGGCAGGAATTTAGGCTTGCCATATTGAAAACTAAAGATGCTGCCGCCTGTATCTTTTATAGGGTTGTCAGGCTGAAATCTGGAGAGGACTCCTGTCCCTTTAATGGTTGTGTAGAAGAGGGAGGATGACATAAATTCA
>NW_024806776.1:0-3887 GCF_019175285.1 Sceloporus undulatus | reverse complement strand
AGAGAGAGAGAGAGAGAGAGAGAGAGAGTAAGAAAGAGGGGACTCCCAAGACCGCTTCCTCTCTACTCCATGGCCTTCTCACTCTGTCACTCTCAGACCCCGGTTGGCCTTAGAGAAAGGGAACAGACCCCCGAGAGAGAGAGAGAGAAAAAAGAGGGGGACCCCAAGACACCTTCCTCTCTGCCTCTTGGCCTTCTCCCTCTCGCTCCTCTCAGTCCCAGACTGGCCTTAGAGAAAGGGAACTGACCCCCAATAGAGAGAGAAATTAAGAGGGATTTCCCCAAGACACCTTCCTCTCTGCCCCATGACCTTCTCCCTCTGGCCCCTCTCAGTCCCAGGTTGGTCTTAGAGAACGGGAACTGACCCCCAAGAGAGAAAGAAAGAAAAATGGAGCCCGCTCAAGACCCCTTCCTCTCTGCCCCATGGCCTTATTCCTCTGATCCCTCTCATGCCCAGGTTGGACATAGAAAAAGGGAACTGACCTCAAGAGAGAGAGAAAGAAAGAGGGGGACTCCCAAGACCCCTTCCTCTCTGCCCCATGGCCTTCTCCCTCTGGCCCCTCTCAGGCTGACGTTGACCTTAGAGAAAGGGAACTGACCCCAAGAGAGAGAGAAAGAAAGAGGGGGACCCCCAAGATCCCTTCCTCTCTGCCCCATGGACTTCTCCCTCTGACCCCTCTCAGTCCCAGGTTGGCCTTAGAGAAAGGGAACTGACCCCCAAGAGAGAGAGGGGGGGACCACCAAAGCCCCCTTCATCTCTGCTCCATGGCCTTCTCCCCCTAGCCCTTCTCAGTCCCAGGTTGGCCTTTGAGAAAGGGAACTGACCCCTAAGATAGAGAGAGAAAGAAAGCTGAGGACCCCCAGTACCCCTTCCTCTCTGCTCTATGGCCTTATCCCTGTCCCCCTCAGTCCCAGGTTGGCCTTCGAGAAACGGAACTGACCTCAAGAGAGAGAGAAAGAAAGAGGGGGACCCCAAGACCCCTTCCTCTCTGCCTCATGGCCTTCTCCCTCTGGCCACCCTCAGGCCGAGGTTGACCTTAGTGAAAGGGAAATGACCCCGAGAGAGAGAGAGAAAGAAAGAGCGGGACCCCCAAGACCCCTTCCTTTCTGCCCCATGGACTTCTCCCTCTGGACCCTCTCAGGGCCAGATTGACCTTGAGAAAGGGAACTGGCACAGGATACCAAAAAGGCCGTTACTGTAGAACAGGGGTAGGCAACCTGCGGCCCGCGGGCCGGATGCGACCCGGCAAGGCCTTGGGACCGGCCCCAGCCCTGTCCTGCCGCCGATTGCCACCGGAGCCTTTGGCCTCTCGCGTGAGGGCGTGGGGCCTTTGGCCTATCAGGAGGAGATGGGCAAGGGGGGCAAGCAGCGGGCAAGGGGGGCAATTGTCTATAGACGCCTCAGAAACATGCATTTATTTAAAGATCAGCAATTTTTTTGCATGTCCTCCATTTTTTTTAAAAAAAAAGTGTCCTCCATTTGAAAATTTTGTCCCACATTTGTCCCGGTTTATTTATTTATTTATTTATTTAAAAATTATTTAATTATTTATTTTTCGGCTTCGGCCCCCCAGTTGTCTGAGGGACAGCAACCCGGCCCCCGGCTCAAAAAGGTTGCCTACCCCTGCTATAGAAGAATGGGGAAAATCGTGGAAAGGAACTAACAAATTTACGCTGTGCCAAAACTAAGAAGAACTAGAAGGACAACAATGATATCTATGATCTTATGTAAATAAATGTCTCTGTGTTAAAGTGTTGGTGTGTAGAACTAATATGTAGCGGTGTTATGTTTGTTTGTTTTTTGTTGTTGTTGTTTTATTTTTTATTTCCTGTAGGTTGCTATATGGTTTCTAACTCTTCTCTTCTCTTTATGTTGTTATACTTTATTCTAAATAAAATTTATAAAAATAAAAAAGGACACGTTGGATGAGGAGGAAACAGAAGAATACAGTGCGCCCTCCTGATATGTGGATTTTAGCATGGCAAACCTGGCCATTTTTCCCAGTGCACACACACCAGCATTGAAAACAAAAGTCCCTCTCCTCCCTTCCCTCCCTGCTTACTTACTTTTCGCCGTGGGAAAGGCCGAGTGTTGGTGCTGGAAGCCTTGAAGCCCCTTTTGCACTCCCTCCTCACTGCCGCCCCAGTGGGAAAAGCAGTGGCAGTGCTGGAGGCCAAGCCTCAGCCTCTTTGCCACCCTCGCAGAAGGGCTGGATGGTGGTGTTAGATGCCTCTTGCCCCCCAACACCACTGCCACTGGGCCTTTCCCATGGCGGCGGCATGAGGAGGGCGAGCAGAAGGTCTTCAAGGCATCCAGCACTGTCACCCAGCCTTCTTGCCACCTCTGCCGCCACAGAAGGACCGGATACCGGTGTTAGAGGCCAAGAGGTGGCGGTGAGCAGGCCGGGTGGCAGTGCTGGGGGCCTTCAAGGCTTGCCCTCCTCACGGGAAAGGCCTGGTGGCGGTGGTGGCGGGAGCCAAAAGTCCCATTAAATACAATGACATAGCAAAATGGTCCCCCTTATAAAAAATGGAAAATCAAGGTTTGACATTTGAAAATTATACTTATATTTTGAATGTTTTCAAGCCGTGGATGCTTGAATCCATGTATAAAAAATCCACGTATAAGAAAGGCCAACTGTAAAAGATATTAAGGTAAAGCAATAAATTCATAAGAGAGATTGAAAAGTGATCCCAGGTCGAAGGAAGTCAAACCTTTTTGTTATGTGTATTTTACCCCCAAAAAGGACATGTAAGTTTTCTGTCTCGTTGGACATGTCTGATGTTGGCTGTTGGTATGTGGTTATATATGTTGGACTGAATGTCCATAAAAATATAATATGGGCGGCATCCATATATGTGGTGGGATAAGGTAGAATTAAATAAGGAGTTTAAAGAACATATACGAAGGAAAACGTTATGGAAAGTATGGATGAAATATAAAGAAAAAATATAGAGAGCATTGCCAGATTGGAGCTCCCCGCATGAAGCAACATTAAAGAAAGGCAGAATAGAAGGGAAAGATTGGTTGAGGTATAAAGATCTTTTAAAGATATCGGAAGGGAAATTAATAATGAAATCAAGAGAGGAAATGATTAGAGAAGGATATAATATATATTTATACTATCAATTAACAGAATGATATAAAGCAGATGTAAAGCAATTCAGATTAACATAAAAGAAGACGGAAATGGATTTGATATTATTAGATAAAGGGAGGAAGAAAATAGCAAAAATTTATAAATTAATACTAAAACTAGAACAAGAACAAATAAAACATTGTATGATAAAGTGGGTGCAAAATATAGGGGAAAGTATACAATTTGATGCATGGAAAAGAGCCTGGGAACAAGATTTAAAATTTACATTGTGCTTAGATATAAAAGAAAACTTTTTTAAAATGATGTATAGGTGGTATATAACTCCAAATAGATTGGCAAAGATATACAAAGATGGTAAAGGAAATCGCTGGGGGTGCGATCAAAGTGTGGGAAGTCTCTTTCATATGTGGTGGAGATGTCCTATGATAAAGAAATTCAGGATTGAAGTACATAAGAGAATCAGGACAATAATAGAAATGAACTTCTCCCTTATATAAGAAATGTGTTTATTAAACATAGTAGAAAATAAGACTCTAAGACAAAAGTTAAAACCACTTTTATATTTAATGACCACCGCCAGAATTACAATAGCTAAATATTGGAGAAACAGGGAAGTACCTAAAATTGAAAATTGGTTGGAAAAAATGTTTAGAAGTAACTGAGATGGATACAATGACTATGAAACTAAAAGAAGAAATATTGGAAGAGGAAAATGTAAGAGTAAGAGAACTATATGAGACGGAAAAGATGAAATAAGAAAAGAATAGAGAAGGAGGAAGGCTATACC
>NW_024806775.1:0-3888 GCF_019175285.1 Sceloporus undulatus | reverse complement strand
GGACCGGGTGGCGGCCTGGATGCCTCTTGGCCTCCAACACCACCACCCGGCCTTTCTCACGGTGGTGAGGAGGCAGCAGCAGCAGCGAGAAGGTAAGCAGGGAGGGAAGGTAGGAAGGAGGGAGGGAGGGAAGGAGAAGGGGAGGAGAGGGACTTTTGTTTTTAAAGGCGGAGCCCGTGCACGCACACCACCATTGGGGGCAATTTCCAGGTTTGCCATCCTGGGTAGTTAGTTATAAGAAGTATTTCTAGACTATCCTGCATCTGTACAGATAGCAGAACAGGTTACAAATGAGCATGAATAGAATTAAATGCAATTTTTTAAAAAAATGGCTTTATAATACAATACAGTGGGACCTTGGTATCCATCCGTGGATCTGAGCATCTGCGGATGGCAAGCCTGCATTGTCCCTAATGGTAGAATGTGCACACAGGCCTGTAACCATTGGCAACAACTGCCCTTCATTCCTTCCTTCCTTCCTCCCTCCCCCCCCCCCCCCCCCCCCCCGCCCGAGGCTTCTGCTTGGCAGAGTCTGGAGCCATGTCAGCTGGAGGGAGCTGGCGATGGGCCTGGGGCTTGGGTCTCGGAGCCTGGAGGTTCCATCCCAGGTATTACCCCCAGGGGGCTCTGAGACCCAAGCCCCGACACCGGTTCCAGCTCCCTCCAACTGACGGGATACCAGCCTCCGCCTCTGAAGCCAAGCTTGGGGCAGAAGCCTCAGAGCAGGAGGGAGGAAGAGAAGAAAGGTAGGAAGGAAGAGTGAGGGAGGGAGGGAGGGACAGATGTAGGAAGAGAGGATGGGAGGACTTCAGTCAGTTGTCCCGCACCACCATTAAGGACAATGGGACTTGAGCATTTGTGGATTTTGGTATCCATGGGAAGGGGGCTCCAAAACAGATCCCCTGCGGTTACTGAGGGCTGATTGTACAAAAACTATTAAAAACTACCAACATATCATCCTGAACACATCCAGTCTTGTTGGATTTTTAGAAGTTAAACAGAGTTAGGCCTAATTAGGATTTGGAAGTGCCAGATATGTCCGTGTAGTCCAGAATGAAGTGCCAGATATGTGCAGGTATTCCAGAATGAAACCCTAGAGAGCCATTGCTCTAATGGACCAGTGTCCCAAATGGACTACTGTCTGTCTCAATATAAGGCAGCTTCCTTTTACAAGCTAACACATATATTTAACACCTTGGCAAATAAAAATGTTTTGACTTGGCACCAAAAACATTGCAATAGTGACACCAATTGTGTTTGTGTGGGGGGAATTCCAAATCAGTATGCCACCCCAGAAAAGCCTTCCTCTCTTGGTGGAACAGCTTGAGCTGGTACTGAGAGAAGAGCCACTCCTTAAGAGCTTAATGGGTGGCTGTGTATTCTCAACTTAGCTAGACCTCTTCTGGCCAGGACATTGTATTCTTCCTATATCATTACCATGTCTGACAGCTAGGGTTATTGGCTGCTTTTATTAATAGAGCAGTGGATAGTAGGGAATAAGGACGTCTTGAGGCACTTTCTCAAAATAAATTTCTACATTAATGTCTATAAACTTATAATAGCTGTACTTAAGCTTTGGTTTGTTACATAATGTATTGTCTGTATGAAGCAGTGGGCCCTTTCCTTACGCGGGGGATCCGTTCCAGACCCTGCCACTTAAGGGAAATCCAGCATATGCTGGAGCCCCATTAGAAATAATGGGGCTCATGTCTGCAGCCATGGGCACATTCCCCATTACTTCTTCCCAGGTGCACGAGGGTTTTTTCTGGTGCGGCTTTCAGTGTATGCTGAAAGCTGCATAAGGCATGCCCGTGTATGATGTGGGCACACTGTATAATGTAATATTTGGAGAAGCAATGCTCAACATTGCTTTTATTTATAAATAAAAGTATTAAACATTTCAGAACTGTTAAAATAGAAAAGAATTCTGCTTTAAAAACTACTCAACTAAAATTAACTGAAGTACTACCTTCTGTGTCATAGGATGCCATGGCTTTTAACAAGTTCAATGTCCTACACTGGCACATTGTAGATGACCAATCTTTTCCTTATCAAAGTGTCACCTTTCCTGAACTTAGTGCCCAGGTAAGTAAGTGTCATTGGACATCTTCTGGTAATTCTCTACTTTAAAATTCTTTTTTAAAAAAATGCTTTGGGTGTGAGGAGGAAACATAAATCATTTTTAAAAGTTATTAATTAGATGGTGTAGACCAAGATTGTACACCGCACTGGGGGAGCTTAAGTCTTTGCCAGCATGTGTACAGGAGGTGGCAAAGGCCACTCCCCTCTGCCTGCTGGCTGTGCTTTCTTCTCCATGGTCACTGAATCAGCTGCAGAGGTGCACATAGTCTTATTCTAGCTGCTGTTGAGCATGGAGGGTATCAGAAACAGCCTCCATCCCCACAATAACACTCAAGAGTGATTGTAATGAGTGCAGGCACACCTCTACATTTAATCAGTGGCCTGTAGACAGAATTCAGCAAATGATTCTGCCGATTGTGTCACCAGGAAAGATTTGACTTCATGATCTGTGCTTTCATGAACAATGACTTTTTGTAGCAGCCGTAATAATGTATTTGCTAGAAGTCTCACAAACATGATGAGATGGACATTAAACTGAGTTCTATAGAAGAAAGAGATGGTATTGTAGAGGGCAGGAGGAATTGGGCAGAACCACCACCCCAACTGTCATCTGTTTTTAGATGTGTCCATACTAAGGCACCAAGCATGGGAAATAAGATTAATTAGAATTCTCAACACAGGAAGGCAAATAAGTTTTCCGAAGAAGTATACCAAACAGGAAAGGAGGAATAGCAGTATTATATGTCAAATGTAATATTATATGTAGTATTATATGTACATCTGGGAGGAGCTTCATGCCTTAGAGCACGGAAAACAGGTTGACATTGGGTAAAAATTAAAGGGGAGAGAAATAGCAATGTGCTCATTGTGGTGGTCTGCTATAGGCCCTGAGCCAAACAGGAGATTTGGATGATGCCGTGTTAGAACAAATGGCCAAACATTCAAAAGGAGAGAGATACAATGGATCCTTGTTATACGCTGGGGTTTGGTTCCAAGATCCCCCGTGTATAACAAAATCCGTGTATGCTCAAGTCCCATTAAGTATAATGACATAGCAAAATGGTGTCCCTAATAAAAAAAAATAGAACATCAAGGTAAATTTATACTTTTTTGGAACATTTTCAAACCGTGTATGCTTAAATCCGTGTATAAAAAATCTGTGTATAAGAAGGGCCGACTGTACTGGTAGAAGGAGACTTCAACCATCCTAATATTTGTTGGGAGTCAAACTCTGCCAAGAAAGTAAGGTTCAACAAATTCCTCACTTTACTTGCTGACAGTTTCATTGTCTACAACGGGGGTCGGCAACCTACGGCCCGCGGGCCGGATCCGGCCCGCCGAGGCCTTTCTGCCGGCCCCCGCGCAGTCCTGCTGCCGATTGCCGCTGTTTCCGCGCCGCTCCGGGCGCCATTTTATTTTTCAAAATGGCAGCCGAAGTCTCGCGCGACCTTTCCCAGGACAGGAAAGGTCACGCGAGACTTCGCCGCCATTTTGAAAAACAAAATGGCGGAGGAGGAGGAAGAGGAGGGCCGCGCGGCCTGGGGTGGAGGAGGCAAAGGATGAAGACCGGCGCCGCCCTCCCCTGCCTCCCCGCGGGGCTCCCCGCGGCCCTCCCCGCGGGGCTCCGCGCGGCCCCGCGCTGCCCACCTCCTCCTCTGTCTCCTCCGTCCTGCCCCCAGGCCGCGCGGCGCATGGAGGAGGGGGAGGAGAAGAAAGAAGAGGAGGAAGAGGAGGGAGGAAGAGCAGGAGGAGGCAGCAGCAGGAGGAAGAGGAGATGGGGGCAGCAGGAGGAGGAAGAGCAGGAGG
>NW_024806774.1:0-3890 GCF_019175285.1 Sceloporus undulatus | reverse complement strand
TAAGATGGGCACGGGATATAGGACATCCAATCCCATATGAAGAATGGCTGAAGGCCTGGGACAAGACAAATAAATTCACCGCCTCACAGTCTCTAAAAGAAAATCATCTCAAAATATCCAATAGATGGTATTTCACACCAGCTAAAATAAAAAAAATATATAAAATACCTAACTTAAAATGTTGGAGATGTGGGGAGAAGGAGGGCACGATGTGGCATATGTGGTGGTCTTGTAAAAAAGTCAAGAAATTTTGCTTTAAGGTTCATTCTGTGATACAAACAGCATTTTCTTTTCAATTTAACATGTCTCCAGAGTTCTATTTACTGAATATGTTGCCAAAGATGGAAAAAAAATAGGAAAAAAAATATTGGAGAACTTTCTTATATTTAGTTACTGCTGCAAGACTTGTGATAGCACAAAATTGGAAGAGCAGTAACCCACTACAAATAGAAGAATGGATGATAAAGACACAAGAAATGAAGGAAATGGACAGATTGACAAAATTGCTAAATAATAGATTTGAATTAGAATTAAATGATGAGTGGTTACCAATAGCACAGACATGGGAAAGGTATTTGATATAAAGAAAGATATTTTGATATATAAATTTGATGTATGTGAAATGAGGTAAAAATGTGTGTACATTTTTTTCTTTTTATTCAGAAACAGTTGTTTTTGTTAAATTGATTATAATCAAGTATAAAAAACTGAGAATGTAAATAAGACTAAGATGTGAAATGAGCAAATCAAAATAAAAAATAAATTAAAATAAAAAGCAAAAAAAAAAGCATGGCAATCCCATCCTCTGCCTGGGACAGGGGCAGATCTGACCCAAAAGCCCACAGGTTTATAAAAAGAGAGAGAGAGAGAGAGAGAGAGGCATCTCTCTCCCTGCTTCAGCCGCTGAAACCCCTGTGCCTGGCTCTTTAAAAAGGGAGGACACTTCCCCCAATGCCCTGCAAACGTCACCATGACGATAGCTTGATTGGCAGCGGCCACCTCGCCAGCAGACTACAGAATGCATTCGATTTCTGTCAAAATGCATTCAATTTCAATTTGTAGTGGGCACTTGCTAACAGAGCGATTCAGGGGAGGGGCATCCGGATCATCCCAGTTCCCTCCATGTCTTTTAGGCCAGTATGAATGGGGCCACAGTTGACTTGAGGAAACTCATCTTGATTCTGATGAGTTGATTATGGAAAAGTGAATGAATAAATGTTTATTAGGATGGAGACTAGGAGGTAAGAAGTATCACTTGGCTTGCTCAACAAAAGTGTTATCAGCAAGAAGCACCTGGCTGTGGGTAGTCACATGACTCTTGTTTCTGCAATATGAAAATGTATAAATAATCAACTTGTTGAAAATTTCCTTAAGATAGTAGGACATTGCCTAAAAGCAGTGAAGGCACCAATACACATACATTATATATGTAGCTTAGCACACAGCAAAATAAAGTGACTTACTGCTCCCGAATTCAAGCTAAATTCAAGCTGCCCCCTGTTTTTATTGCATGGCTTTTACCTCCAAAACCGCCATCTGGTTATAACCCAGCTCTAATACTGGTCCCTGAACTCGCTCCGGCAGCCATTTTTCAAAGTCAAAAAAACCCCAAAACACTCTGGGGTAACAGCAGATGGCTGTTTACACTGCATCCTACTGTGCAACCTGGCACCACTGCTGCGAGTCAGTCCTTCTGAGATCACAACAAGGTGCCCATTCATGCAGTTGATGCTGGGCATGGGGGCCTCATTTTCAACATCACAGTGACTTGCAGCAAGGCAGAACATGTGTGTAGACAATTGCACAGTGTTGCTCTGGACTGCCCAATTAATAGGGAGAATTTGGAGCAACTTCGGGGCCAGAATACTCCAGGAGCAGCCCAGGATATTTTGGCCTGTGTAGACCTTCTTTAGGACACACACCCTGGAGGTCTTCAAACAGAGGCTGGATGGCCATCTGTCAGGGATGCTATGATTTGGATTTCCTACATGGCAGGGGGTTGGACTGGATGGCCCTTGTGGTCTCTTCCAATTCTATGATTCTATGATTCAAATGACAAGAAAAATATTCTGCCTGAAAATTAGGTAGAACTTCTTTAAGAGCTGTTAAATGGTGGAATAGACTGGCATGGAGAGTGGTTGACTCTCTCTCAAGGGAAGCATTTAAACAGAAGTTGGATGGCCATTTCAGAAGTGCTTTCACTGTGCATTTCTGCATATCAGGCAATTGCCCTTGTGGTCCCTTCTTACTCTATGATTCTATGGTTTTGTTACACTTTTTCTCTAAAGAGCTAAACTTATTCTTATTTTTGTACAAGCACTTGACCCCAGTTTTCTGTGGATGATAAGTCTTGGAAATGTAAATAGAGGAGTATGGTCTGGGATAGAAAGACCTCAGCTGGACCTCACCCACCCACTCCACTTTGTATCCATGAATTTAATCAGTACAGATAGTTAAATTCTCACAAGGCCACTAAATGATAACTGAAATCTCCCCTGAGTACATGGTCTGTGGCCCTAAGGGTTCACCTTCTAAATGTAGCCCTTTCAGCATCCACACCATCCTTCTGTTCCTGAAATTGAAAATGGGTTGTTTGATTCCCATTAGAGTAATACAACTTGAGCACTTATAAATATCACCTTTTTCTTGCATGATCTATCATCATCTTATATTGAGCATTGTATAGTAATACTTACAAAGAGATGCCAGATATTACAAGGGCAAAGTGGGGGTGAATTATTCAGTTGCTGAGAGTACACACACCTGTGACATAGAATGCAATCACTGTTCCCATCATAATTTCTCGGTTAGGCTTTTAAGTAGATTTTTCATTATTGTAAACTGGCATTATCTTTTAATTCCATCTAGAGTTTTGCAGAATACTCTCCATTTTCAGTTTTAAGTTGAAATCTAACAGTTTCAGTGGAGTTGAAAGTTGTCTTCCAAAACCATGTCTGCTAAGTGAATGTTGATGGCAAATAACAACAGCAACAAGTCAACTTAGACTTAAGGTGACCCTATGAATGAGAGGCTTCCAGGCTACTCACTCATCAACAGCTCTACTCAGGCCCTGCAAACTCCATTGATTTAATCAATCCACCTGGTATGCGGTCCTACTGCCTTCCTACTTTTCCTACTGCCTTCCACTTGGGGGCCATTCACATTACCTTTTACACCAGTTTTGAAATCGATTCTTCCACGTGAAGTTCATATTGGGCCCGATTCTGTCACAATCCATGTCGAGGCTTGCACAAGGAAATGCCACTTACCCCGGGGTATCCAGAATCGGGCTAAAATCCGTCTTTTCTCAAAAGACCCGGGTTCCGCAAAATATGAACTTGCCCTCGATCATGATTGGGGCAAATTCTGGGAGGGATTAAGGTCTGAGGGAGGGCAGAGGTCAGAGCATTCCCTCCCCTCATCGGAGGGGAGGGGAGAAGGAGGAGGAGGAAAGAGCTGAAGAAAAAAGGGGAATCTGGAGGCAAAGGGTGACAGGAGGCAAAAAGAAGGTGACTGATGGGGTCAATTCAGGGCAGGTCGGGATGGGGGGGGGGGCAGAAGAGGCCAAGCTTCTGCTATCCATCAGGGACCATTTCCCTTTGATTTTTATTTTTTTAAATTATTTTTGGCAAAAAATGCGCATGTTTGTAGGTAAAGATATATAGAGATATATAGATAGATCATGAGCAGGAGCAAGGGTCAGTTCAGGGCAAGTCAGGGCACTACAGCAAGGGAAGCCTCTGCTATCCAGCAGAGACCTTTTTCCTTTGGATTTTATTTTTTTTAAATTATTTTTGGCAAAAAATGCACATATTTTTTCCTTTGGAATGACTGCTGCAATGAGAATGAATGGCCCCTTAGAATTCGAATGTAATGTTGCAACTTGGCAA
>NW_024806773.1:0-3890 GCF_019175285.1 Sceloporus undulatus | reverse complement strand
CTGTCCAAAATCTCCTGTAAATCACAACTTATAACAAATCACTGCAGATCTGTGTGGGCATTGGCAACTCTCTGCTCCCAAGTACTTCCCATCTCATCCCTGAACCAATAAGATCCTGGCCTCTATTTGTACGCTCCTAGGGAGAAGTGTTACCAATAGGTCAAATAGACTGATGTGTCTTCAGCATTGATAGCTGGGGTGTGAATCTGAACTAAGAGGCAGATTTTTACAAAAATAAATGTCTTTAGGGGGTGTCTTCGGCGGTTTACAAACCGGTCTGCCGCCGCTGCCGTTTGCTTCTTGCGGGAGCCGCAGCAGCCAAAGTATGGCAGAAAAGGCGGTACCTGCTCAAATTCTGTTTCCTATGTGGAGCCCGGTAAAGTTACTGTTTTTGGACTACAGCTCCCAACTAGCATGACTACTGACTGTACTGGCTGGAATTGGATGACTGAGAAAGTAACTTCTCCTTTGCAGTCATTAAAAAAACAAACCTGTACTGAATCTGGAAAACTACAACCCTTCTCCAGTTCTCTTCTGGCTCCTAACTGCCAGTTCTCTGTCCGTTGGCCTAAAATTCTTGAGGGTAACTCTGCTGTGATTTAAGTGAGACTGTGGTTATATGAAAAGCACACACTCCTGCAAGGTTTCTTGGGGCTCTGTGTCACGGTGATGAAGTTCTCCAGCCATCCAACAGGCTCTACAGGACCACATCACTAGCATGTCAAGCAGGGATGAGTAACATGTAACACTCTAGCGTTGTTAGAATACAACGTCCTTCTGCCCTTCCCAGTTGATATGACACCTAAGATTGATAGGAATAGCAGTCTAGCAACATCTGGAAGTCCTTGCCTCGCCTCTAATTAATATGGTGTGGAAAAACTGCAAATGTAGGTGTATGTATATGTGCATGGTGGGCCCTTGCACAATCCTGCACACATGTTTTTAGTTTCTATCTACAATGTCTTTTCAGTCAGGCCAATATAATGCAAGTGTAAATAGTCAAACAATACCAACTGTTCATTTCTACCAGCCTGTAATAAGATAGAACTAACAAATTATTTTGCTCATTTTCCTAAGCAGCAAACAATCACACGAACTTCCAAAGAATTATGATGAAGTTAATACAGATTCCTTTATTCACATCCACTTATGTCAAACCTCAAGCCAAATATTTTCTCACCAGAATATAGGATGGTTGAGTTGCACCACAGTCATCTTTGCTTTGAAAAGTTTCGAGTAAGGTACAAATTTTAAAGAAGATAAAATTAATGTAACTTGCTGTATAGCCAAGCATTTTCCTATTGTGGTTGTCTTTCCTATGCTGCCATCCGAATATGCCAAATTATGATTCACATGACCATTGTCTGATCTCTGTGACTTATGTACTCTGTGTTTCTTGTTACTGTGAGACCTGTGGTCTTTTTTGTGCCATCATTTGGTTAATGTGAAGGCTGCCATTTTTGTGCCTTTCAGCCAGCTCACCACTGCCCAAGCTTGCTGTTCGGTTGTTTGCAAAATTGGTAACATTGGCTATTTGCAGCTACCGTTATCTTAAATTAAGTGTGACCAAGAAGTGCATTGTGACTCCAGGTGGCAACCAGTCCTAGGCATCCCATTTTGGTACTCATGGATCTAAATCCAATGGAAACCAAAATCAGGTAAATTCAGTAAATGCTACTTAGATAACTAGAAATAAACAACTTGAACTGCTTCAGATTTTATTTCCAGTAGGTACATGTTATGGATCTGTATTCTTTACTTGATGATGCTACATCACTTGGCTTTTCAGTAGTTGGGGAGACTAAGGAGCCCCCTCTGCCCAAATGACATTTTCATACATGGACCAACCAGGAACAGCAAGATTTAGAAATACGGTTTTGATAAGCCACCTTAAGAAATGTATTTAGAATCAGATTGTTTGATTTTAGAGCTTGCAGAATCATACTTTTAACTGAATAGTTATTATTCTAAAGTTTCAAATGGTAATGATTGCTACTATTGCATTTTTAAAAGCATCTCCCCAAACCTTTTGATTTCCTTCTTCAAACACACACCAGCATGCTACAAGCTACTGGCCTGTAGTACAAAACACACCCAAATAGCGAGACCATATATGCCCTGTCATTATAAAAGTATTTTTTTAGAGTCACACTGCAAAAGGAGAAAAATAATCTTCCATTGTGTTACAATTATAGCTCAGTTGTGTCTCACTTTTTTCAGTTACTTCCAGGTTCTTCTTGGTAACAAAAGAGTAACTCTATTGATCTAATAAGAGTTAATATCTCCCCAATGACAAGTACAAAATACCAAGCTGGATGCTGTACAATTTCCTTTTGCTTTAAATGGAGCTGGTGTGCCAGGGAAGTTACACGGTAGCCTCCCTTAAGAAGCATACAGTCCTTTTTGGAAAGTTCATAAAACAAGTTTACTGCCATCTTTTCCTCTAAATCAAACTCCCCAAATACCTACTTTGGAAATCATATTAAAGCGTAGTTGTGCCTTTCTTGCAAGTAGGACGAGAGGGAAAATAATTTGAAATCACTAAACTAAAACTAACTAAAAATAATAAAATTATGTATGGTATATGTGGCTCATTTATAACGTTTGAAATGAGACACTTAGATACAGTATTTCTTTGGATCCTTCTGAGAAACTCTCAAATACAATTTTTTATGGAGCAGTGGGAGAGAAATCCACTACTTCAAATGTGAATTGATGTACAAAGAACACCAATAAGATAATGGGAGAGAGTGAGATCGATGGAACCTTTTAGCCATAGGACAGGCAACATTTTTTAAAAAGTAAACTTTATTTCTTAAAAAGCAACAATACATTATATAAACATAACATCATATTTGTACATTTACAACCCGATACCACAGTACATAAAAACAATACAATACAAACATTTAACATCACCCCTTCCTAATATCATCCCCTCCCACCTCCCAATGACTCATCAGTCATTGACAAACACAAATCAAATTTCCTTCCTGGATTCTAATAGGACAGGCAACATTTGACAACAAAGAGTAAGAATAGTTCTAAATTGATGGGCTGAGCTAGCTTCTGTCACATAGACTAGGGTGATCCAAGAATGGTTTTAGAGATATGTGACTGCAACTCCCACTTTGGCATAGTGCCTAGCCAGGGCAGTGAGGTAAGATCTGGCAGGAACAGTTAAACATGCGTCTGTCTCACTGGGGATATTCACATGTGATGATCTCCCAAGGCTATTGTACTTTGGCCACATCATGAGAAAGCATGGCTCACTAGAAAAAGGCAATCTTGTTAGGGAAGGTAGAGGGCAGAAGAAAGAGAGGGGGCCAGTGGGCAGACAGTGGCTGTGGCTGAGGGGGGTAAGGCATGCAGCCAGCAGGAAGGGAAATCGCCATGGTGGGTTGCTGGGGGGGCAGATCACAGGCCCTGGAAGCCCCTCTCCCCTGGCTCAGCGCCCCCCTACCCGACTGAGGGAAGCCCCGCTGCTAGTTCTTCCCAGTTGAAACTGGACTCTTAGGACGCATGCATTATTTAAACAGCATACCTCCAAAGTGACCCAAAGCAGCTTTATTTTGGCCTGTCTGTATGGGCCCGCATCAATCTTTTTTTTAACCAGCATTAAAATATTTAGGGCACAAGTGTGCCTATCTCAATGAGATAACAGATAAATCTTCCAAGATCTTCACTGACTCCAGAATTTGCTTACTAACATAGATTTCAAGGATTGGTGTGTGTGGGGATCAGTTCCATTTAACAAAATAATTTGCATCTGCTAGGAATCTCTTTTGTTTTTACTCTTTTCATCATTGTGCCCAAAACATGTAGAAGGGAGAACTGCACATCCAAAAATCAACATTTTATCCAAGGGGCTACTATGTACTAAAGCATAC
>NW_024806772.1:0-3891 GCF_019175285.1 Sceloporus undulatus | reverse complement strand
TTTAAAGTAGCTATCCAAGGTTCTGAAACATATCCTTCAAATAGGTTCGGCACTCTACATAGTTCTTTTAAATACAGATTAAAACTCAAAGCAGATTCCATTGATACAGGAGCCACCCACTACCACTGGAAATTGTCATCTATCATTTTAGATGTGTTCTAACTCCTCTCCACTCCTGTGTTTGTTTCTGTTAGTTGCTACATCTAAAAATGATGTTCAGAGGAGTCACACCACATTGAGGTTTCATTGGTTTGTATGGCAAGCCAGGCCAATTTTATCTGGAATTGAGAATTAGGAGCTGCCACTAGTGCTTCTGCTTCAGATGCAAGACTGAAAGGGGTAATCCATCACATAATGAAACTGGTCATTATCAACCAGTTAATTACTAGTGAAGCCAAAATATAATTGTGTTTAAATTAAAAATCTGCCTGATTAAAAGCATTTTTAAAATGTGGATTTCTAAATGCAAATGGAACACTAAAGGAGAACTCATTATCTCTTATAATTTTTCCTTTCAACTATAGTTAGAATATTAGCATATTTAGTTTGAATAGTGGCTTAGTTAGGATATCACTTGAAAACTATTAGCACTTAGGAAATCACTGAGCTGAAACAGCCACACAAGGACCACAAACATTTGCAAACACACTTCATTTTATGTTTCCCAGCATCAACCTTTGAGAGCGAGAGAGAGAGAGAGAGAGAGAGAAAGAGAGAGAGAGAGGAACTTGAAAGCCATCCCCCTCATTGCAAATATTCACAAACTTTAAACTGCTTGTATTCACTACATCAATATGTAACTTATTGATAATAAAATTTTAAGTTAAACACCCTGTGTTTATATTTCAAGCTATAGCTATTCTCACCTGCATACACAGAATTTTCCTCACAACATTTTATAACATCAAAAATGTTTTCATAGAAAATGTATTTCACCTGCAATATTCAGCTGTATACACAGAGGCCTAAATCCAATTGCTAGTCTCAGCCACATTAGACCCACTTTGACAACTGCTGAATGGCAAGTTGATAGATATGTAAATCTCCTTGATTCACTAGTTGGAAACCACAATTACATATAGGCCAAAATATTTACATTCTGAATGGACCAAGGGTATCTTAGGGCTTCAACAGACCGGCATAAACAGGCTGGCCTCAGGGTGGAGTGGGGGCGTGGTGTCCCCACATCGGCTACCCATAAGCTGCCTCCACATTACCCCCACACCGCTCACCTGACCAGATGGCAGGCAGCATCATGCTGCATCTTTAGCGCAGCGCTTACACATGCTGCACTGAAGAAGTGGTGAAAAACCACTGCCACCGCAGCTAGGGCACCCTTGTGTGACCAAAAAAAGAGCCACTTTTTGTGGCTGCTTATTGCACTGCGGAAATGCCAGATCAGGGCCATGGTGTGTAGTTGCTGCAGCCCTGATCCAGCGGCAAAAGAGGCGGCTGCAGGCCACCCCTTGGGGTGGTCTGTTCAGCCCCTTAGTGAATCCAATTAACACTTATGTACATTCCCTTGTTCCACTAGGTCTACTCTAGTTGGAATTGGCAATTAGATGTAGGCCAAATATTTACATTCTCAAGAGCCAGCATGGTGTACTGGTCTGAGTGTTCATTTAGGATACAGGAAGACCAGGCTTTGAATCTCTACTTAGCCATGGAAACACACTGGGTGACTTTGGGCAAGTCACACTCTCTCAGCCTCAGGGGAAGGCAAAGGCAAAGACAACCCCCATTTGAACAAATTCTGCCTGAAAAACATTACAATAGGGTTGGCTTAGGAAGGACTTGAAGGCACATAAGCAATGTACATTATTGCTTAGTCAAGATAAAATTAATTGGTGTCAAATTGAAGAAGTTTTTTTTAAAGTTTTGTTTTCTGAGTTTGGGTTACAGTCTTATTATTCATTATAGAAGTCTCATTTGTCTCTCTTATAGACTGCAGAGGAATTTATCTATGAAAAGCTGCCGTCAGGATTGTATATAGCTTTATAAAAGGCACAATAATCAATATCTCTTGCAGGTAACCAACCGTCCTTTGGCAGCACAGTGCCCAACTGCTTTTGTTTTTTAACAAGACTCTATTCAAAGCATAGTGAGCCAGTGTGGCACAGTGGTTTGAATTATGGACTATGACTCTGGAGACCAGGGTTCGATTCCCAGCTTGGCCATGAAACCCACTGGGTAACCGTGGGCAAGTCACATGCTCTCAGCCTCGGGGAAGTCCATGGCAAACCTCCTCTGAACAAATCTTGTCCAGAAAACCTCATGATAGGTTCACCTTTGGGGCACCTTAAGTCAGAAATGACTAGAAGGCACACAACACGCACACTCAAAGCATGATCTTTTACCCTGTTGGATTCCACCTTTTAACTACCTGTTAGAATCATATACATTTCATTGGAAACAGGTTGCTCAAGGCCTTGCTGCATGGCTGCTCTGATCGTCTTTCCCATTCTGCTAATGGGAGTAATATTCTAGAAGAACCATCCAAAGCTATTCTATATGCACAGTACTGGGTTACTGAAGAACAATGCCAAGGCAGTAATGGTCCTCTTTTCAGAAGATGCTTCCCAAGAAGAGCCATAGAATTACAATGCAGTAACACACCAGTGAAGACTGCACCGGCTACAATGTAGGTCAGGCTTCTGTTGAACACCGAGGGAACACATTTGCACACATGGGTTAAAGAAGTTCACGTTCCAGGGACCAGAGTCTTAGCAACACAACTAATAGTGAACCAGCTGTTGAGGCTTCTAGGTATCTCCTGCTCTTGACGTCATGCGCTGATTAATCAGAGATGCATCATTCTCCTGTTGCTCGGCTTTGCTCTGCTAACATATCTACGCTCCTAGTCAAAAATAACCAAGTAAGAAACTTTTCACCTGTTAGACCACTTTAACTGCAGAAGCATAGGATGCAGAACAGAACTGTCCTTGGATGTCAGGGAAGGCAAACCAGGCCAATTTAAAAACAAAACAAAACAAAAGGGCCAAGGGATATTGTTTGTCAAAGGATGGCCATTCTTCCCCACAAATCATGCCCACAGCAAGGCTTCGGCTACTGACCTATCTATCAGTTTAATGGCCAAACGCCTGGAAAGAAATACTTTCCTATCATAAATCTGCCACCGTCTATTTAATAGCTGTCAACACATGTAACACCCAGCCAGCTGTTTGATAATGGCCAAATATAGGAATGCCTTTAAATACCTATGAGACTATAAGATTTTGTGTGTGTGTGTGTGTGTGTTGAGCTATGGGGCCATGTCCTAGAAGAGTTTATCCCTGGCCTGTTGCCTTTAGACCAGAGGGGTCAACTCTTCTAGAACACGGCCTCGTTGAACACCCCCCCCAAAAAAAAAACTATGCATGCTGGTTGTGTTGGGTATGCTTTGATTGAGAGTTCCTGCATGGCAGGGGAGGGGTTGGCCCTTGTGGTCTCTTCCAACTCTAGGAGTCAAGTTTGTTTTATGCTGCTCCAGAGAACAGGACCTGGAACAATGGATGCAAGCTCCAGGGAAAGAGATTCCACCTCAACATTAGGAGGAACTTCCTCAAAGTAAGGGCTGTTTGACAATGGAACACACTCCCTCAGAGTGTAGTGCAGTCTCCTTCCTCGGAAGTCTTTAAACATCTTTAAACATGGCCATCTGTCGGGGATGCTTTGATTGAGAGTTCCTGCATGGCAGAATGGGGTTGGACTGGATGGCCCTTGTGGTCTCTTCCAAACCTAGGATTCTATGATTCTATATGATTCTACCTATGGGTCTGTCTTCTCCCACCTTTCCGCCCTCCCCCAAAAGGAGGGGAAATGGACCCCCACAAACTTTCCCAGGAATGAAGACCCTCCTTTGGAGGCCCTAAGTCCTGATCTCTACAAACT
>NW_024806771.1:0-3892 GCF_019175285.1 Sceloporus undulatus | reverse complement strand
TAGCCTTCAGCCAGAAAAGCTGCAGTCTGGGCCCTGCAGCATACTCCAACTCCCACAACTCCATAGCCTTCAGCCAGAAAAGCTGTAGTCTGGGCCCTGCAGCATACTCCCAACTCCTAGAACTCCATAGCCTTGAGCCAGAGATGCTGCAGTCTGGGCCCTTCAGCATACTTCCTACTCCCACAACTCCATAGCCTTCAGCCAGAAAAGCTGTAGTCTGGGCCCTGCAGCATACTCCAACTCCCAGATCTCCATATCCTTGAGCCAGACAACAAGTTTGTGTTGGCATTTAAGAAATACAAACAAAAATCCCATCATCAGTGATGCCGTGTATTGGCCAACACAAAATGCACAACGTACACAGAGCTTCCAAAGTTTACAACAAATACATTGTGCATTTCATTTGTCCAATAAAAGGTGTCACTGATGGGATTTTTGGCCTTTTACGTCCCTTATGCTCTCGTCTCTGTGTTTGCGCTTGTCTCTGCTCTCGTGTCTCTGCTCTCCTGTGAATGGTGAAATTCTTTTACCGTATAAATAAAACTGCAGGATTTTTCAGATTGTTAAATATGGGCTGAAAGCCCCTGCTTTAATGGGGGGGGGAGGGATTTCAGGCTATGCAACCATGTTCTACAAAAATCTCTGGCATTCAGAGAAGATGCCAGATACAAGTTTCTCTGAAGATGCCAAAGCCATAGATGCAGGTGAAATGTCAGGAATAAACTCTTCCAGAATATGGCCACATAGTCTGAAAAACGCACATAACGCTATGGGTGCCAGGTATGAAAGCCTTCGCCTCCTGATTTAAATCGCCCAAAGCCCTCTGGCTGGTTTTGTTGAGCTAAATACATTCCCCTATTGAAGTCTGGACCCTTGCGTTTTGGATAACAGCACATAACAACAACAAACAAACACATGAAACCTTCACATTGGGGGACTGAGAGTGATGCTGGGTGAAGCCAGCCTAGACCTTTGCCCTATTTTTTGTGACAAGAAGAAAGTCAGTTTTTACATACCCTTTTAAAGCACTCCTCCATCCTCTTGGGGCGAGGAGGACGCTGCCTTTGCCTTGCAAATGCTCTGAGGTGTGGCCCTCTCTTATGATTCATTTGAGCTATCCTCTCGTTTGGCCAAGTCCTTCAAGAAGACACAGAGCGACGGCACCCAGGCCATGGGCGACGACAGCATGGAGTCCCTGATGAACTGGGTGAGTTTGGGGCAACGGAGGCAGGGCGAAGGGCAGTGGGGTTGGCACGGCACACCCCAAAGGCAACCTGGGCCCTGCTAGAGATAAAGTGGAAAGATTCAGTCTGTCTTGTGGGGCTGGCAGGTCCCTCTGGGGATTCTGCTCCATGAGGGTCTCTAGTAGTAGTAGTAGTAGTAGTAGTAGTAATAATAATAATAATAATAATAATAATAATAATAATATTTCTTGCCTCTCCCAGGTGGTTGAGGCGGGATCACAACCCAGTAAAATACAAATTACAATAATAATTTACAATAAAAATTGAACTACAAATTATGATAAAAACAGGTTCTACAAAATCGACAGTGGAATGGAAGATTATGGTCAAGGATGGGAGGGACAATATTTCTTAGGGCCCAGAGCATTCCCTGCTTGCCTCAATTTGAAAGTGGAAGCCCAAAGCTGGAGGCTGCATCCCAGAAAGGCAGCCTCTTTTGGGAGGGAATGGTTCCAGAGAGAACAGAATTCAAGAGAACAGAATTCAACAATTAGAAGGTTTAAGTAGAAAGACAAATAATTCTTTGATGTTATTCCTTTATGTGGATACTGACGTTAGCCCTTGCGGAAACGAAAATAGTAAGATCTATGCAACAGAGTTATTATTATCTGTGACCTAGTAAAAGGTACAATTTATTTACTAGTAAGTAATACTTTAGAGAAGCACGGAAAATGAAGTATTTATGCTTTGTTTGTGTTTATATATGTTTTTAGATTTATATATACCTCTGTGTTTGTTTGTCTTTAATACCTGTTTGTACACTTTAGAATGGAAGATTGTGTGTGTGTGTATGTGTGTGTGTACATATATATATTAAGACTCTGTGTTTCAGCAGGGTGAAGGCTGGTATGCCCTAGGACTGGGGTGGGTAGGGGCTGGGTGCCAGGTGCTTGAGGCTCCCCTGCAACAAGGCGTTAACCCTCAGCTCCAAGGGCTCGGTTGGGTGGATTCGAGGCATTGCCCGGCTGAATTAGTATATCCTGGTGCCACCTCTGAAGTCTTTCTCACTCCCTGGAAATGCCATGGCTCCAAGCTGCCACAGGGCGCAGAGTCTTCTCCCAGTGCACCAGCCTCAAGCAGCCAGGATGGGTAAAGAAGGGTGCCACAGCAGGCAAAAGCCAGCCAAAGGGACAGAGGGAAGAACAGGCGCCAGCAGGTGTCCCAAACACCTGCCGATGCTCCAAAAGGCCTTCCTGCTGCTTTGGCCAAGGATAGCCAGGCTATTACCTGAGCCTCAGGTGCTCTATGAGCTCTTCAAGCACCCCATGGCCTCTCTGGTGGGTTTTGGGTGGTGTGCTCCCAGAGCTGGTGCCAATGCAAAACACACGCTGGCAGTGCCTTGGGATGGGAAGTGTCTTGTCTTGAGAGCCAGAACTCACCAATCAGGGTTTGTGGTTTGAAAATGCTGAGCGCTGAGCGCTGGCATCCTCCTGCCCAGTTCAGCTCAACTAAAAGTGCCAAGGCAGCCATTTAGAGAGGTGCAGCTGGCATTAGCTGGCAGCCCAAAGGCACATGCCTGCTTATGCATGGGTGGTGTGTCCATGAATGCCATTGGGAACCACCCTGCAGCTGCTGTACCATGGGCCGGACCCTCAAGATCCCTCCCAGAACAGTATTGCCAGGGTCTTCCAGGGCCTTAGGTCGGGTTCTTCTCTGGGCACTGCTTGGCTAGACACCAGGCCTTCTCTCTTGGTGGCCTCCCATCCAAGGTCCATTTGTCTCCCAAAGCTGGTGCATTGTCTGGTGAAGCATAGTGTCATGGGACCTTACCACACAGGGCACAGAAGTAGGGTCAGTTCGCATTGGTCGATGTGTATTCGCGTTATATCGCATTGGTGTTTCACACCTGTGAGCTCATAATACGTATTGACCAATGCGATATAACATGAATACACTTTGGCCAATGCATATTCACGGTGGGGTTCTGAACTGAAGGCAGCCGGCTCCTCCGTTTTGCGAGTCCGCAAAATTAGTGGATTCACGGGATCCGTATTGATGGCCAGTGCGAAACCTCTGCTGCTTTGGCTGGTGTGTACATCCAATCCGCTGGTTCTCCTGAAGACTACCGAGTTACAAATTTCCCATGATGCTGCGCTGGAATTTCCCCCATCTCCTTCCATTGGCCCTTTCCCCTTTCAGGACAACCGCTGGGGCTGGGGAGTGGTTTTTCCACTGAACGAGATAAAGCAGAAACCTTTTGTGTCGGGGGGGGGGGGGGGGGGGGGGAGGAATAAGCATTCAGCGTTTTTATTACATTAGTATTGTCGCGTTATAACTCGGGCGCATGTATATAAGTATCTATGTATCTGTCTATACATGTAAACATATGTATGCACAGGCACAAACACATATCCATATAGGCCCCCTTGCACAGGATTCTCATCTGGGGGTCAATGCCCAAAGGGGCTGAGAAGGTAGCACCTCCTCTCAAACCAGAGGGTGGCAGGAGGCTGGCATTTCTGCACAACAGGAAAGGGATCTCTGCAGAAGTGGTTTAGATGGTACTTCACAGTTTTGTGAGATTTCCGGCAAAGGCAGGGCACCAGAACGCCTCAGTCCCCTGGGAGAGAGATGCACACCACTTCCCCCCACCCCTGGCTTCTCTTATTTTAGGCATTCATGCACTGAAATGTTTAGATTTCTTCCTT
>NW_024806770.1:0-3892 GCF_019175285.1 Sceloporus undulatus | reverse complement strand
GGTGGAGGGTGTCGATGTATATAGTGTTGTACACAGTGGAACTTCTTATAGGAATAAAAGCCTCATCTGAGAGAAGATTACAGTGTCTCCTTGCTCATTGAGAAAGCGACAGGTGTTTCTTCAGCTCACAAGCTACTGACTACAGTCAAGGTGGAGAATCTGGTGCCATACGTTAACATGTTGTCTCACGTGCTGCACAACATAGCAACATCAAAAGCATTTTAACATGGAGTATCTGTTGTTTAGGGGAGCTGCAGTGAATCTATGCTAGGTCCAGGGGGCTTTGTTTGGTGAAGAGAGAGGAAGGGGATGCCCACCTCTGCATTGGCCCAAAGGAGGCATATGTCACTTGCGTATCTCACCAGCAGCATGCTGTTCTCTGTGTCTTTCAGTGATGCAGGGTTTCTTGACAAACCAAGCCTAACCCTAGTCTCTTTTCTCAGGAACTTCATCTCGGCCTCCTTGTACACAGATTTGGGCCATATTTTATTTTAAGAGAACCAAGTGCAGGGCCACCAGGACCCCCTCCCTTCCCACCTAATGGACAACACAGAGGCCAAGCCGAGGGTGTTGTGCTCGAAAAGAAAGAGGCTGTCCAAGTGCAACAACTCTTTGGTGAGTCAACATCCTATTAGTTTCATTTGTGTCACTGCTGGAGCAGCTCATGAAAGCAAGTGGAGAACTTATTGTCCCAGTTCGGCAGAGTAATTCCTGGTTAATCCTCTGTCACCCAACTTTTTCAGGGGCTTTAAAAATGTCCCGGTTTCTCTCTCCTCCTCCCACTTTCCCCCTTCTCCTCAGCTCTTTAGGGTTGCTGCAAAATGACTTCCAAGGAGTTTGTACCCCATCAACTCAAAAGGGGGAGAGGAGAAGAGATAAGTTGCCATGGTCTTTCCTTGCCAGGAGGCTGAGGCAAAAGCAAACTGCTGTGCCCTTCCTAGCTTGTGTGATCTTCCTCATAAATAACTTTGACCATCCTCACCACCTTCTGGTGTTGCTTGTCCACATGTGCCTTGCTTTTCCTGTCTGTGAAATGTTGGGGGATATGGGAGACCATCTTTGGATCTAAATTGGGGGTGGACCCAGTGGCCCTCAAGTCCAGAGTGCTCCCCAGAACTGTTTTTTAAAATGACATTTGCCTCTGAAATTTGGCAAGAAATGGCTAAGTGCACCATAATTATTTTGTGTCTAAATGTACTCTATGTGTTGGGATTGTCAGTATCCTAATCAATCCTTAGTATCCCAGCCATGGCCTAAATTATATTGTTTATTAAATTGAAAAGATTCGAAACAAACTGGATCTCAAAGGCAGTAGTTTTTTGCTTGCTAACAGAATTTAAATTTTATTTCCTGGACTGAATTCTGAAGTCATGAAATAATATTTGATGCACCATGTGCTTTTCTCCCCTTTTGCTCAGTCACTCTCTGGATGAGGGCTATTTTCTCTTTCAGGTGACCTTTGCAGATGTGGCAATATATTTCACTGAGGATGAATGGAAACTGTTGACGAAGAAACAGAAACTTTTGTACAATTATGTAATGATGAACAATTATGAGAATTTGGCTTCTGTAGGTAAAGAACCTGAATCCATTGCTCTTTCTATGAAGACTGAGGGCCCTTTCATACTATATTATCATGTCACTATGGTTCCACTAGAATTATAGAGTCATAGAGTTGGAATAGACCACAAGGGCCATCCAGTTCAACCCCCTTCTGCCATGCAGGAATACACATTCAAATCACCCCCAAGAGATGGCCATCCAGCCTCTCTTTAAAGACCTCCAAAGAAGAGGACTCCACCAAACTCTAAGGGAGTATATTCCACTGTCAAAGAGCTCTTACTGTCACGAAGTTCCTC
Source organism: Sceloporus undulatus (assembly GCF_019175285.1). NCBI lineage: Eukaryota > Metazoa > Chordata > Lepidosauria > Squamata > Phrynosomatidae > Sceloporus > Sceloporus undulatus. The sequence goes on along the minus strand of NW_024806770.1, from coordinate 2,033 downwards.
CTAATGTTTAGGTGGAACCTCTTTCCCTGTGGCTTGCATCCATTGTGGTGTATCCTTTTTTCTGTAGCAGCAAAAGGCAAGCCTGCTCCTTGTGCAAAATGACACCCTTTCAAATATTTAAACATGGATATCATATCCAATCCTTATCTTCTTTTCTCCAGAGTAAACATATGCAGCTCTTTAAGCTGCTCCTCATAGCGCTTGATGTTTTCCAGATCCTTCACCACTTTGGTTAACCTCCTTTGGACATGCTCCAATTTGTCAACATCCTTTTTGAATTGTGGGGCCCAGAACTGGACACAGGATTATTCCGACTGAGGCCTGACCAAAGCAGAATAGAGTGGCACTATTACTTCCCTTGATCTAGAAATTATTCTTGTATTGATGCAGCCTAGAATCACATGGGCCTTTTTAGCTGCCGCATCACACTGTTGGCCCATGTTCAACTTGCGGTCTACTAGGAGTCCTAAATCCCTTTAAAGCCTAGTTTAATTGTGATAGCAACAGCCTGTAGAATATTTGAATCTGTAGTTCAGTGAGGCACTCTTGCTCTCCAGTTTCTAAGGATTCTAAATACTCCATCCTAAACTGCCAATTTTAGGATTTTGTGGAAAGGAGCCATGGACATTAATGCTTTTTACACCCAAATGGTACTCAGCACATCCTCGAGCAAGTTTCCTACCTTTTTTGGCTCCTTTTCCATCCTTTTAAGGCTTGGGAGAGCCTTCTTGTGGGAAATACCTCCCTTGGGCCTGCAATGGCTCAGAGAGGGTCCAACAGTGGCCAAATGGCCTCCACTTCCCCAAAGGGATGCTATAGGATGTTGAGGGCCAAAATATTATTTCATCCCTTCCCCCCCCCCTCGGCAATACAATGTGGGGTTGCCCCTGAGATCTCCTCCAAACCCCATAGTAGTCCATGCCTGTCTTATAGATGTTTTAAGGCTGCTCCCTGGTGCTTGACCCTCACCAAAATTGGAGTCCAGGTCCCAGCCCCCTTGCTCTGCCTTGCCAATGAATTATTTGTATATTGATTATCCTGCCTTTCTAAACAAATGGGCCTCAAAGTATCCCTTTTATGCATCACACTCTGTGGGTATGTGTCTGTGATGGAGAGATGGAGGGAAAGTTAAAAAATGTAAAGACAGGGAAAAGATGCTGAAAATGAGATGCTGAAGTGGTGCAGATGGACAAGAGGGAAGGTTGGAGGGCGGAGGGAGAAAGGGAAGGGGATCTGGCAGATGGGAGCCAGCAGGGGAAAGCAGGAGTAAAGCCAGGATTGCCTAGCTCTCTGCGGAGAGGAAGGGAACTCTGGGAAGGGCCAGAAGAGGGGCCTTGGGGATTGGGAGACAGCCACGAACATGACAGATTTTAAGAAATGAACTGATGAGAACCAGCGCAGGCCCTTGTTTTCAAACATATTAAGGGGTTCCATTTAGAAATTATGAGCAATGTCTATGAAGAAAGGAAAGGGCGACAGAAAAATTCCTTTTTCTCTAATGTTTCTTTTCCAACCTGAACTTGCTTAGCTCCATGGTTGATTCCAGAGGCTCTTTGTTACCCAAAATGCTGGAGTCTGGGGAGGAGACTCCCAAGTGCTATGCTTTTAAGGGAATTTCATACTTAGCTCAAAGGAGAGACGGGCAACAGTGACATCGGGAGTCATCCCGTTCTGTTAGGGGGATTCCATGCATTCTCAAGCCCTATATAAATGAACAGAGCTCTGCGCAGTGGAGCGGCTGCACCCGCCACCGGCGTGATTAACCCTTATGTGGCAAACTGCCCCTTTTCCCAGTGTGCCTTTTTGTGTAGCCTGAAATCTGCATAAGGCATGCCAACCTATGAAACAGGTGCACTGTACACGCATACACACACATATAGGTATTCATGCACACACACACAAGAACTAGGTAATAAATAACCTAGATGGACCTTGATTCCAATTGCTGAGGGTCCAGAATGGGGGAAGAAACCAGTAACTCCCATGACAGGTGGAGCTGGTGAGTGTAGTGAGGTGTTTAGCAGTGTAAACCA
>NW_024806769.1:0-3893 GCF_019175285.1 Sceloporus undulatus | reverse complement strand
GATGGGATTTGTGGCAGGGGGTCACTGGGGCCAGGATTGGGATGCAGGAGCACTTGGGGGATGATTGGATGGGTGGCAGGGTGGCAGAGAGGATGAGATGGCATGAAGGAGGGGAGGGGATGAAGGAGCAGGATGCAGGGGGCCAAGGGGGGGAGACATCAGAGTGATCTTCCACACCAGACCAATTCGGAGTGAAATCGAAGTGAGCTTAAAAACGAATTCTGTGAATTCCCTTTTTTCTGATTTTACCAAAATGAGGGATCACTTTGGAATCACTGCAGAAGTGCCATGGAAGGGGCACCCACAGAAAGGAATCTCGTCTGATAACACATTCACGTTATACATGAATCCGCATCATGGACCCGCACTCACCCCCGATCTAAGCTGCAAAAATCCCCAAAAACCTCAGTGTGATAAACCTCTAAGTGTAATTCCCCCATATATATATATCATCACTCCAGACAAGGTTGGTATTTTCTTCCTCCCTCTGCAACAGGCAGAACCAGCATGAATCATACACCCATAGAATCACAGAGTTGGAAGAGACCACAAGAGCTATCCAGTCCAACCCCATTCTGCCATGCAGGAAGACACAATCAAAACACATCTTGACAGATGGCCATCCAGCCTCTCTTTATAAACTTCCAAAGGAGACTCTCCAAGGCAGCATATTCTACTATAAGTCCCTTATGCAGAGTCTGAGATCCTCTACTGCAGAGGGTACTGAAAAGGTTCTGCAGGTGGAACTACATTACATCTTTCCTTTCAACCCTTCCAGATTCTCTGTCACCCTCCTCCATGGATTGTACATGGCTCTGGAGCTGGGAATTGAAAATAAGGGGGACAGGCAGATTTCTCTCTGATTCCCGCTTTCCATCAGCCACTGAATGGTGGTGGTGGTGGTGGTGTGTGTGTGTGTGTTACAGTTAGAAGTGTTGAGAGGAAAGACATAGTATAGTTCTAACTGAAGAATCTTTACTCTACATTTTGCAATATGGAATTCCATCCTGTGTCTGTACAGGACTCATGCTGGGTCACTGGGTCACTCAGGGAGCATTCTCTGGAAGGTTCCTGCTTTGCATAATCTTGGCTTCCATCCTGCTTTTGTGGGCTGCAAGATGTGCATTTAAACCATGCAGTGTAGCCTAGGATTCGGAGAGTTATGGTCCAACAAAGTCAATTCACCCCTTGCAGTCTCTATTTTCACAGTGGGATGTAGGGAATCTGGTGCTGAAGAGAACATGCCACTAATGGCGAAGCAGATTCACACACACACACTGGTTTCCCAGCAATTAGTACAGAGCACCAACCAATGGAATCAGCTAACCAGCAAATAGCAGTGAATAGCACCCTCGCACCCTCCGCAGACACTTTATGCCAAGATACATAGTACCTGAAACTAGACTACAGTCGTTTTTCCATATCTATGTATTCCTTATCCATAGATACAATCATCCATGGCTTGAAAATATTCCAAAAAGATATAAATTCAAAACAACAAACATTGATTTTGCCATTTCATATAATATATTTTAAAATATTTTATATATTTTACATTGTATTTAATGGGACTTCAGCATCCACAGATTTTGTTATCCATGGGGGGTCCTGGAACCAAACCCCAGCGGATACCAAGAACCCACTGTAATTAGTTATTTTAGCACATAGAAGAAAATGCAACAAGCACTTCCTGCACTACCTGGTGGTATGGAGAGAAAAGGTGGCAGTGGCACAGCGGTGGTGGAAGGAGAAGGCTGATGTTCTGTACTGCCTGTTTCTCAAATGTCTGGCATTCAGGGCAGGAGAAGGGACACATGCAGCTTCTGTGCTTGTTCTTGCTGCTCTCTTGTCCATCAGGGATGAGATGGCTTAGACAGAGAGAGATTAGGATCTCTTGTCTTCCTTACCTGCTTGCTTTTCCTTCCTCTATCAGCCAGCTACCCCAGCAACATTATGGAAATATAGCACTGTCTGGTTCAATTAGAGCTGATTAAGTGACTGCCCTCTGTTGCCAAAGAAAAAGGAACCGGCTCAGACTAAACCCTCCACTCTCTTCTTCTCTGCTCGTTGATGAGGCAGAATATGTCACAAGGTTTCCCTCCCATCCTTTCCTCTTTTTAGTTTATGTTATTGCTGTCCAGGAGTGTATTGCCTTAATAAATGTTCTTCTTGTGGATTCTAAACTTTTTTTTCTGCCTGCAATTTGGTTCTTTTAAACCCATTATCCTAAGATAAGCACCTCTGCTGTTACTAGAGTAAAGGGTCTATCAGACTTTTCATTCCAATAATAATAATAATCTCTCACCATCAAACACATCTAAACCACCTTCCTTGCATAGCACCTTAGCTTTGAGGACACACCACCAACTCCCCAGGAACCAGGAGCCATTCAAGAAGCAGGAGGCACAAACTCAGCTGTCTTCTTCTCCCACTGGTGCTGCCTTTTTCTTTTCACCATTTTTGTCTTGGCCATCAATAGAGGAGCCAACAGAATGTTGACCCAAGAAGCTGCACGTAAAGCTTAGATCTTTACGATGAGCCATTAGGGCAGTGCAAAATCTGTAAATGAAAAAAGAGCCACTGCATATTGTAGTAGTCAAAACTTGGCAGTTTCAGGTTTGGGTTTTCAGTGACCCAAGATCACCTTCAGCCAGTCACTCTCCCTTAGACTGACTTTCCTCAAAGGGTTCCTCTGAAGATAAAGTGAGACGGTGGAGAGCCATGCACATCACTTTGAACCTACCAGAAGACAAGTAGAATATAAGGGTAACTGACAAATAAAATATCAACTATGAATCAAAATATATCTCCAGAGTACATGTAGATTGAATGCATCCTGGCTTGTGCTTCTATTTGTAAAACATCACCAGGAACAGGGAGTTTTCAAAGATAGCCTTTGGCAACAGGATAAAGTTCTCCAAAAGAGAATAGATGTGCCATTGCAATGTACCAGACAGAGGATGTTGGCGGCGGCTGTCCTATTGACTTTGCTATTTCTTTAAGAGAGGAGAGGAACTGCAAAGAGCAGCTGTGAGCCTTGTTGTCTGTCACCACCAATTTTGCTTACATGTCCATGTGCATCCTCCTTCAGTTGCAGCCACTGCTGGGTGATAGGCCTTTCGCTTCCTTAATCCGTCCTGATTATCTGCTTGAAACAGACTGGACTTGTCATTTGCAGGATACTGCACAGGTAGACAGTCATCAGGAACTCACTATACCCAACACAATACTACACATTTCTTTTCTGAGTGACAAATAAGACCCATTTTGGGCATCCCAAGTACTCTTCCCAACCATTCCTCAAAATTAAGGGCACTGGTCTTTTGTGTTCTGAAACTAATCAGAACTTTCTGAAAACTCTACACAATATGAATGCTACACAGTAAATAAAATCTCACATAGTCATGGTTACATTCATAGCTTCCGGTTAACAACTCTCACAGTCTCCAGGGACGTAGCCAGTATTTTAGGAAGGGGGGGGGTCCAGACTAAGTGCCACCATTATATTGGGGCTTGGGTGTGGCGGTGCAGCAGCACACACCATTCTTTTTTCTAACAGACCCCCCCCCTCTTGGCTACGTCCCTGCAGTCTCCCAGACAACATGGCTAAGCACTGGTTGATGAAGAAAAACCATCAGCCCCTGCTCTATCAAGGAAAACCTGTAAACGTAATGGACATTCTAGTCATATCTTTTAATACCAGAAGGAAGCCCACAAAAAGTATCTGAACTATGAGGTAAGCAATGTGTTAAAATATAGAGCAATTTGTTCCCAACTTCTCTGGCCTAAAAATGTCTCTGAGATAAGTCAAGAAAAAGATTGAGTGTCAGAAAAAATTATAATAAAGATAGGGTCTCTCTGCTGGGGACAAACAGACTGATCCTGACACAAAG
>NW_024806768.1:0-3894 GCF_019175285.1 Sceloporus undulatus | reverse complement strand
ATACCCCCGATTGGGCTTGTTGGTGCTGGCCATCACCCTTCGAGCAGCTGCCTGTGGCATCAGGGAGTCCAGGAGGATCCCAACCTCCTTGTCCGTCCAGTAGGAGATGCGGACCGGGACCCTCCTGCGTGGCGCTGCCATCTTGATCACCGTCCTGGGGTCTTGCACAGTTGCGCACGGGTATATATGGGCACCTGCAGCTGAGGGCCGTTAGGCCAAGGTGGTCCCAGGCCAATGAAAGCTCTCAGAGGAACAGTTTGAATCTCTCCCCCAATAGATGCCCTCTGGGTGCCCTATTGATACATTCAAATGGGCCATTAGGAAAGCTTGAGTTTGAGGGGGATTGATACATTGTTAAAGGGGCAATTGGCAGTTGGAGCTGATGTATCTTTTTGACCCAGGAAAACAGGCGCCAGTAGACCTTTTATGTGTGTGTGTGTTTGTGTGTGTCCCCCTCAGGCACATGGCAAAACATGCCCACAGCACAGATCAAGAATGATAGGCAGACTCAGACTGTGGATAATGGGAGACATTTATTCAGGTGCTTATGCTATTACAGTACAATGCACTCTGACATCACAGATGATGGCACAGGAGCCATGCTTCAGATTCTCCTTGTCAGAAAAAAATCTGCCAGGGCATTCCTCACAGCCTCCCCTTCTTCCTTCTTGGCAGCCTCTTCATCTGCCGTGATTGCTCCCAGGGTGGGCAGCACAAAACGGCGCCTATATCGCATCCCCTCATCCAGGACCCTGCCCTTGGTTTCACAGATGTTGTGCAGAATGGGGCATGATGCGAGGATGGGCACCACGTTCTCCTCTGCCACCAGGAGTGGAGCAGTGAGACAGCGCCATCTCGCCTTCAATCTGCCAAACGATCTCTCCACGGCCCCCCTCATGCGATTCAACTTCTTGTTGAAGAGCTTTTCTTTGGGAGTGTGGGGGGTCTTGAAGGGTGTCATGAGCCACTTCCAAATGGGGTAGGCACAGTCAGCCAGTATCAGGGGCCCGATCTGCTGGCCTCTGATGTTGATGCTGGGACTCCCTTCCACATAGATGGCTGCCTCCATGGCCTCGAAGATGAGAGAATTCCGTGCCACCCTGGCATCATGGGCTGACCCATGCCATCCGAGCTCCACGTCCACGAACCTTCCTGTGTGGTCACATGTCCCTTGCCGGATGACAGAATAGGAGCCCTTTCTGTTGACATATGCATTCCTCTGCCCCAAGGGTGGTATGATCAGGCAGTGGCACCCGTCCATAAGGCCGACCACTTGTGGGAAGACGCGTCGACCAAAGGCATCCATAATCTGTGGGGGAAAGGAAGGGACAGAAACAGAGGAATTGACATGACAACTCTTTTACACATGCGCAACTGCACCATAGCAAGAACAGCAAATGTACAGTGAGGGGGTGACATTTGACACAGAATATCACAGAGCTGCCAAAGATTAAAGGGAAGGTGGTCTGGCTGTCCCTACCTCACGTGCGTTCCCCTGGTACACGGTCCGTGACAGCAGCAGCTTCTCCATGGCCAGGGCAAACTCCACCACAATTTCCCCCACGGTGGCAATGCCAGCCCCAAACAGTGCTGCCGTCACAACATAGCTGGATTTGTGTGCCAGTGAAAAGACACCAATGGCCACTCTCTTCTCCACCGGGATGGCTCTCCTCATCACTGTGTCTGACTTCTCCAGTTCTGGGCGCAGGATGCCCACTAGTCTGTGGAAGAGGGCACGGGGCATTCGGAAGAAATACCTCCATTGCTCGTCAGACCATATGGTTGAGACAAAGTTGTCCCACAAGTCTTGCGATGTAGGGACCTTCCAGCAGCGGCGGAGCCGGGCCACTCGGGCCAGGGCCATGGCACCGCCAACAGCACCCTGATGAACTGCTATGGCAGCCACTGCCCTTCGCTGTTCTGTGTCATCATCATCATCACTGCTGCTGTCATCCAAGTCTACAGCTGTTGTGGAGGTGGATGATGGGACCTCCATTGCAGTGGCAATGGAGGCGGAGGGGGCGGAGGGGGCGGAGGGGGCGGCGGCGATACCTGTGGCTGTGGATTGCAGCTTCAGTAAGACCACAGGGAAGAAAGGAGAGGAGGCATCCATGATGCTGGTGGCACTCACAATGCGCAAGCGGGCAAGGATGCCAACATCAGCTGATCACCAGCTGGCAGGAGGCCACCTTTGTTCTTGGGTAGGGCGGGGAAAAATGTTTAAAGGGGCCTGGGCGCTTTAAATGTGCACATGCGCATTCCGCAGCCAGCAAAAGGGAAATTGCTGGCCAGTGCTGGAGTGCCGCAGCTGCGCACTTCTTAGCTGGCAAAAGAAAAAAAAAGCCGCGTTTTAGACCACCCGTGCGGAAGCTGCCTCTCTCTTTGCGACATCCTGCGAGGCAGCAGTATGGAAGCTACGGGTCAGAAACGGCCCCAGGTGAGGCGGCTTCACTGCCCCCTGTGTGGAAGCCCCATACACCTGAGCCACGCCCCCGGGGTGGGCAGTCTGAAGGCTCCGTATTCAGGGGAAGACATCTTCAAGACATCTTCCCCTGCCCATCTGTAACCCGCCAGTAACTACAAACCCCCAAATTCCACAGGTGTTGCCATGCCAGTTAAAGTGGTATATAGCATTATAACAGTGCAGTGTGGTAAAGAAGCTAGTGTGTGTTTTTTAGACACAGTGCAGGGTTTTTCTGCCCCCTGCATGTGTGCAACTGCAGAAATACCAAACCCTCCTTCTTCCAGACCTTTGCAACAATACATAGATGTTGCAACAATGCAAGGATTTGCAACATGCATTGAGGGCAAAAGGGATATGTGATCATGGGGAAGGACTAGTCAGGAAAGCTTTATTCCCAGGCCAAGCATATTTTCCAGATGGAATCTCGTCTTCTAATATTGTTGTTAATTCAGGGGGCAGTCACACTCATTTATTTATTTATATTGTCCCTAGAAGATGCAGGTCATAGCACTGATGCATTTTGGGTTTGTTGTTCCCATTTTGCTTTGGGTTTGTGAATCTATTTGAGTCATTGTAACTCCTGTGTTATTCACACATACTATCATTTTGAGTTAAAATGGAACCGCCTCCCTTCCTTTCAATGAGAAGCAATGATACAGAGCAATCTGAATTGATTTGGAAGCTTATTCACACTGCTGATGATGTGGATCTTTCAGGAAAACTCAGAAAAAAACTCGGTATTGAATATCCTGGGTTAAGTGGGTTTTTTGCCAGCCCCTCCCCCCTCTCCAAAGTGCATTGGCTACATTTGGGATGTGTGTGAACAACAAGGATTCAACCTGGATTCATCCCAGATTATTTTCATAGTGTTTACCTTTAAACACCCAAGGTTCAGATATCTGTAAAGGTCTTGATTTAGTTTAAAACATATAACAAATAACAAATAAATAACAAATGAATGCAAAAATAATTTAGTTGCTAGGGAATTCATTCATAATCAAATATTCCACACTTGGGTTAGGGGCATAAAGTTCTTGGCTCCAACTCTGATTCTATCGAAGAGCAGTTCTGGTTTATGTAGAACATATAGTTATAATATTTAATTGCAAGGAGTAAGGCAATGAAAAATGAACAGTTCTTGCCTCCAGTGGACAGCAAAAACAAAAACCACCTTTAAATTAGTTTTCAGATATTCAGTCTCATTCTTTATTTATTCATCTTTCATCCAGAAAACATTGAAAATGGCATATATAAAATATTGGTTCCCAGCTTTAAAACAGACATCAAACCTTAAAAACACAAAATAATTCCATAAACCATTCAGAAGTGATTACAAGGCATAATGGTTGTAAACATAATTATTTCTTTACCATTTTCTTCCTAGAGTTGCAGGGATTGTATGAAATATATTTTCACTTTTCATGACTTTT
>NW_024806767.1:0-3894 GCF_019175285.1 Sceloporus undulatus | reverse complement strand
GTTGAGCACCGGTGTGACCAAACATTCTGCACTGAATGCACTTCGCGCGAATGCAGATTGGCCAATTTGATTCCTGCCAATGCGGAAGGACTCCCAGGTATGACAGTACTTTGCGAAATAACGCGAATTCGAATCGCCCAGTGCAGAAGACCCCCAGTTCCACACTCATCTGATAAGGGCCAGAGCCTCTTGAGGAGAGGCCCATACTGGTAGCTTTGTATAAAAGGTTTTTTTAGTCCATCATCAATCTCACACAGTGGCAACTCTCAAATGAGGAAACATCCATCCTGGCCAAAGGAGACAACTTTGCAGTAACCACCACCAGAATCCCTGTTGAAGATATCATTGCCCAGGTGGAATCTGCCCTCCACCATCATCTCCCAGAGGAGGAAGCAGAAGAGATAAGAGAGGAAACAGCAAGGATTCTGTGCAAGGCAAAACAACCTCCCAGCAACATAACCAAAAAGGAAAGGAAAGCCATTAAGGACCTCAATTCAGATCCAGAAATCATCATTCTCCCAGCAGACAAAGGCAATAATCATGGATACAGAACAATACAAACAAAAAATCAAGAAACTCCTGGATCCTACAACATACAAAAAGCTGAAACAAGACCCAACCAGCAAAATCACCAGAAAAACTAACACCCTGATCAAAAACTCCTCAATTCAGCCAATCACAAGACAAAGTTTGTGCAAATCTGAGGCTCTCCCACCCAGACTCTATGGACTTCCCAAGATCCATAAGGATTCCATTCCACTCCGACCCATAGTGAGTGCCATTGGATCCCCCACATATGGCTTGGCCAGGTTTCTGGCCACACAATTACAAACCCATATAGGGCAGACCCCCACTACATCAAGGACTCAGCTCACTTCATAGGAATAATCAAGAACCTGGAACTAAAACCTGGAGACATTTTAATCAGCTTTGATGTGTTTTCCCTTTTCACCAAAGTTCCCATAATGGACACCATGATACTCATCCAACAGATTTTTCCAGAAGACATCACAGCCCTGTTCAAACATTGCCTCACCACAAGCTATTTCCAGTGGGAGAATGGATTCTATGAATAAAGAGATGGTGTATCAATGGGAAGCACATAGGATGGGAGACACATTGCTGAATGAAATTACATGTGAAAGGGATCTAGGAGTCCAAGTAGGCCATAAGTTGAACATGAGTCAACAGTGCGATGCGGCAGCTAAAAAGGCCAATGCAATTTTAGGCTGCATCAATAAAAGTATAGTGTCTAGATCAAGAGAAGTAATAGTGCCACTGTATTCTGCTCTGGTCAGGCCCCACCTGGAATATTGTGTCCAGTTCTGGGCACCACAATTAAAAAAGGACATTGAGAAACTGGAGCCATGTGTCCAGAGGAGGGCGACTAAAATGGTGAAAGGTCTGGAAACCATGAAGCCCTATGAGGTACGACTCAGGGAGCTGGGGATGTTTAGCCTGGAGAAGAGAAGGTTAAGAGGTGATATGATAGCCCTGTTTAAATATTTGAAAAGATGTCATATTGAGGAAGGAGCAAGCTTGTTTTCTGCTGCTACAGAGACTAGAACTCAGAACAATGGATGCAAACTGCAGGAAAAGAGATTCCACCTGAACATTAGGAGGAACTTCCTGACAGTAAGGGCTGTTTGACAGTGGAACACACTCCTTCCTTGGAGTGTAGTGGAGTCTCCCTCCTTGGAGGTCTTCAAACGGAGGCTGGATGGCCATCTGCTGGGGATGCTTTGATTTGGATTTCCTGCATGGCAGAGGAAGGGGGTTGGACTGGATGGCCCTTGCGGCCTCTTCCAATTCTATGATTCTATGATTCTAAGGTTGCCCACTGTCACCTTTGCTGTTTTTAACATCCTTTGAAATTCTGTTATCGCAAATAAGAGAAGAAAAGAAAATTAGAGGAATTAAAGTGAAAGGATGGGAATACAAGTTAAATGCATTTGCAGATGATTTGGCTATCTCAATGGGAAATCCGATGGAAGATATAGATGTGTTAATGGAAAAATTGGAGAACTATGGGGAAGTCTCAGGGTTCAAGGTAAATAAACAAAAGACCAAAATACTAACAGTGAATTTACCAGAGATGGAAAGACAAGAGATGCAAAAGCAAAAAGGATTCCAATTGGAAAAGAAGGTAAAATATCTAGGAATCGAAGTAACGATAAAGAATTCAGACTTATACAAGAACAACTATGAAAAAACATGGAAAGAAATAAAAAAAGAGATGGACAGGTGGAGAAATGTAAGAATTTCATGGATGGGTAGGGTATCGATAGTTAAAATGTCAATACTCCCAAAAATTTTATATCTATATCAAAACTTACCTATTATTACGAATGACAAGCCTTTCAAGAATTGGAATAAAGATTTGACAAAATTTATATGGAATGATAAAAGACCCAGGATAAAAATGAAATGATTACAAGACGAAACGGAAAGAGGGGGAATAGCCCTACCCAATCTTAAACTATATTATCAAGCATCAGCCTTAAGTTGGATAGTGGACTGGATAAGACTTAAGAAACACAAGATTTTGAATTTGGAAACCTCAGGGATACTATTTGACATACATGGATACTTGATATATGGAAAAATTAAAGCAAATAGAGAATTTAATAATCATTATATACGGAAATCACTTTTCAATATATGGAAAAAAAATACAAGAAATCTATTTCCCCAAAATACCACTCTGGACATCAACAAATGAAGCGCTCTTCAACAATGAGAAAATGACTTGTGATTTATGGCTGACGTAGGAAGACATAACGAAAAAAGTAAATGGACAGAGAATATTCAAAACGGAATCGGAAATAACAGAGGAAGGACTCAGATGTAACTGGTTTTTGTATAGAAGATTAAAAGAGAGATTTTTGATGGACCAAAAGAATCAAGGAATAGATAAAGGGGATCCAGAAATAGAAAAAAAAAATAAAGGAAGAAGGGGAACATGAAATTTCACGATTATATAAGCTATTCTTAAAGCAAAATTTAGAGCAAGAAGTGATAAAGAAGTGCATGATAGACTGGGCAAAAGACATGGGACAAAATATTTCATTGAGCCGATGGGAAAAGAACTGGGGAAAAAAGGAGGAAATATACACTGTGTTATGATTTGAGAGAAAATATGGTCAAAATGCAATATCGATGGCATCTAACACCACATATCTTAGCTAAAATAGACCAAAATTCTAAAAACCAATGTTGGAAATGTGAGGAAGAAGTTGGGAAATATTATCACCGTTGGTAGAAATGTAAAAAAGCGAAGAAATTCTGGACAGACATTTATCTTATGATAATAGAGATTTTGCAAATAAATCTAAATAAAGATCCCATACTATTTTTGTTAAATATTGTGGAACAAGAAGAGATAGAGAGGAAATATGGGAAGTTAATATTTTATGTGGTCATTGCTGCTAGAATGCTATACGCAAGTAAGTGGGAAAGTGTTGAAATTCCAACTCAAGAACAATGGTTGTTAAAATTATATGATGATATGGAAATGGATTATTATTAGTAGTAGTAGTAGTATTAACCTTTATTTCTAAATCGCTGTAAATTTACACAGCGCTGTACATACAATCTTTTAGTCAGACGGTTCCCTGCCCTCAGGCTTACAATCTACGAAGACACGACACAAAAGGAGAAGGGAGTGGTGGTGGGGAATAGGATCAGGTCCAGCAGATCTTCTCCACCTCCGAGGCCTGGACCAAGGCAGATCGACTGGAGGAAGGGCTTGGCTTCTTGATGGATGCTTAAAAGGAGGCTTCCTGGGTCAGAGAGGGGCTCGCCTCTGGGAACGCTTCTCTAAACAATATAGTCTTTAATTCAGTTTTGAAACTGGGCAGAGAAGGGATGAGGTGTGCATGTGGGGGAAGAAGG
>NW_024806766.1:0-3894 GCF_019175285.1 Sceloporus undulatus | reverse complement strand
TAATGTTCAGGTGGAATCTCTTTTCCTGTAGCTTGCATCCATTGTTCCGGGTCCTGTTCTCTGGAGCAGCAGAACAAAAGCTTGCTCCCTCTTCAACATGACATCCTTTCAAATATTTAAACAGGGCTATCATATAATCTCTTAACCTTCTTTTCTCCAGGCTAAACATCCCCAGCTCCCTAAGTCGTTCCTCATAGGGCATGGTTTCCAGACCTTTCACCATTTTTGTCGCTCTCCTTTGGACACGCTCCAAAGTACTATCTATTGAAATGGTCCTCAGCTAACTGTACCCACTGATTACTCTTTTAGGAATCCTGTTTAATACACCTGCCAATTTTAAGCATATAGGAGAGTGAAATTCTGGTTTTCCCTCCTTCTCTTGAAGGAGCTTCCCACTCTGGCTGCCAGCAGCCACACCAAAAATATTTGCATATGTTTTCATTAATTATCATATCCTTATCAATGCACCTTTAACTGCAGGCTATGCTAGTTACATGAGACCTACTCCTGCTTGATCATATAATTACTTGTGGAACAGATCAAGAGGAAAGCATGTTAGTAGTCTGTAACCCCGCTTCGATCCTTTGGGAGAGGCAGGGAAACAGAAATAAATATTATTATTATTATTATTATTATTATTATTATTATTATTATTATTATTGGCCAATTCTAGTGACACAACCCATTGTGTGCTTAGTATTGACTAATAGTATAACATGTTCTCATCTTGATCTATTCCATAAGCAATGATATGGTCAAGCAGGAATAGGACTCATGCAACTAGCATGTCATAGTTTAATATAATTATTGGAGTGGGAACATTAGGCTACGTTATGAAATACTGTCAGTGAAATTTATACAAAGAGAGCTACAGTACCATATGGGCTCTGGGAAGTTACTCTTTTAACTCTCATTTAACTCTCATTGATTGAGTTGTGCTACTTTTTAATCTTCTAGCTAAACCTTCACAGCTGCTCACACTGATATCCAAGTCAGTCCTTGGGATATTTTTCATGCAAGTGACTCAAACTAACACTCTTCCAATAACTGACCTTCTGCTGTTCTACAGAATCACAGATGACAATGGTTCATGCCTCTAGCTCTTTCAACATGCTGGATAATCTTTGTAGCTTTGGCATAGTGGTGAATGATCAAGCAGAAGTTTACAGGGAGATTAAAGAGAGGTCTGATAAAACTGGATTTTTGTGGCAGATAAATTTGGTATCCTGAGGGAGGAGAGAAACAGTCAGAACATGACAGTAACTATATGAAGTGATGGATTTTGAAAAGTGGACTTTTGTCCACAAAACCTGATGCCAAATAAACTTTGATACCCATTAAGCTTCCACAAGATACTTTGTTCTGGAATGTAAAACAAACTAGAATCAGTTTGAACACCATAAAATTATTTCATTATAAAAGGGATCAGTTGAAGTACAGATATATCAATTAGAGGTAGAAACCACAACACAGATTAAGAGGGAAACAGACAGGGTGTCTGGGTGACCACCCGGTTTATGGGTAGCTTCAGGCCATCATCAAAGCATATGATATGTAAACACTGCATTCTGATGACACCCTGAAGGCTTCTTTTACAGGCCGTCTGTTCTAGCCCTAACAAAATGCAAAATGTATTTTATTTTTTTCCTAACAGAACGAGGTCTGAATTCAAAATATAGGGCTGCTCAAAGGGTTTTTGACATCACCATCTCCATTTTGCTCTCAGCACATCAAGCAGGGACAAACCTGGCCAAACCAGGTTGAGTATGAATGGCTTGCTCCATTCGTAGTTAGGAGTAAGGTACTTAGAAACTATAGACTATCACAATGAAGTCAATGAATACTTAATAATGACAGCAACTTGTTGGACAGGGTCAGGAGGAGGGTGTAAATCTTCTCTAATTTAGAATAATGATGATGGAAATTCTGGATAAATTCAGTCCAGACAATGAAGAAATAAAAGTAATAAAAGAGTTCTCATACCTGGGATCAAACTTTGATAGAAACGGGGACTGCAGTCAGGAAATCAGAAGAAGATTAAGAATGGGGAGAGCAGCTATGGGAAAAAAAACTATAAAAGATTCGAAAGTGCAAAGAGATACAACTGAACACAAATGTTAGAATTGTACAAGCCATTGTTTTCCCTGTTACCATGTGTGGATGTGAGAGCTGGACAGTTAAGAAAGAAGAAAGGAGGAAAATCAATTCATTTGAGATGTTGTACTGGAGAAAAGTGCTGAGGATTCTGTGGACAGCCAAAAAGACAAACAAATGGGTCCCAGATCAGATCAATCCAGAAATCTCCCTGAAAGTGAAGATGACAAAACAGAGGCTGTTGTACTTCAGATACATCATGATAAGGCATTGGAAAAACAATAATGCCAGGAAAGGTGGAGAAAAGTAAAAAGAAAGGAAGGCTACATGCTAGATAGATGACTCTATTAAGGAGGTCATGGGTATGCACAAACTAAGCAAAGCATTGGAGAACAAGGAGTCTTGGAGATGTCTAATCCATAGGGTTGCTATGGGTTGAAATTGACTTGAGGGCAACAATTGTAGAATAGAACCTTTTTTTTCTTTTTCTTTTCAAAATGCACGATTTCAGCTATTGATGAACAAAGCCTTGGTCTTTTTGCTCATGGACAGAAGAAAAAAATACCTCAGGATTTATGTGTATGTGCATGTGTGAATGTACTGAGTCTGTCTCATTGAGGTTGACATATAGCAAGTGTGGAAATCATATTTTTCATACAATCTCCCACATTTCCAGAAATCTATGTAGAGCTTTTGTACAAAAAATAGTGTTTTTCATGCAAAAGATATTATTTTTTGCACAAAGACTCCACAGTAAGTACTAGAAACAGTGGTGGACAGTGGGTTATGCAAAAACAAACAAAACAGTACTGGGTTGTGGGTGGTTTTTTTTAATAAAACAAAACAACCCCCCCCCCAAAGAAACCCATCTATTGTAAAAAAACATGGCTTTGTGCAAAAATTAAACATTTTCATGCAAAACTCAAAGTTCTGAACAAAAAACCCTCAAATTTCTAGAAGCAGTCAGTGGGTTGCATAAAAATGTGTGTTTTTGCACATAATTTTCATGCAGAAACACTGCTGCCAGAGGTCCTCAGGATGTATGTATGTGTTTGTGTATGCACACACATAAAGTTGCTGTATTTTTATTTCTGCACTCATGCCCCATCATACACCCTTCTCATAAGCTTTTTTCTTTTCCCACCAAGTATCTTTACCCTTTCAGACAAGACAATACCCCTTAAACTTTTTGATTGTCCCTTTCCTGCTCTGATTTTTTTTTCTGGTGCAAGTAACCAGAACACTTAGTTAAACAGTTGCATTTTAAAAAAGGTTCAAAACTTCATGGGTACGTGTGAGTGCAAAAAATAAATACAGTGTGCCCGTGTTATATGTGGGCGTGCTATACGTGGACTTGAATATACGCACTCAAGCTGTAGGGAGTGTGCGGGGTGCAAGGTGCAGCACGTCCCATTCAAATGAATGGGGTGCGCACCTGTGGCATATGTGTGCCGCACTTGCCCCATTCAAATGAATGGGGCTCAAGCATAGGCAAGAGTTGCCTTACACGGGGGGGGGGGGGGGCCCGGAACAGATCCCCTGCATAAGGCAAGGGTCCATTGTAAATGCAAAAATGATTTCTTGCACCAAAAAAAAGTAAACAGTATTTCTGTGCATAAAAAAAATGAAATACTCTGGGAGGTTTGAATATCAGGTAAGAACTCTGTGGCAGAGAGAAAAATGCAGAAATTATTTGTCTTCACCTATGAGAATGAAGCACTCAAATAGCTACATCCTAAAATATATTTGTAAATATTACAGTTGGAGGCTACATGTTAAAAAGTATCCATGAACCATGAC
>NW_024806765.1:355-3895 GCF_019175285.1 Sceloporus undulatus | reverse complement strand
TTTTGATTAGTCTCAAAGATGCTACAAGATCCCTTTGAATACTGATTTTTCAGACTAACACAGCTATATCTTTGAATTCTATCACTATTAATTGTTTAATTGTGTTGTCTCTTGGTTTTGAAATTCTTTGAGTACTCTGAAATCACTGTGACTTTGTCTTGTCCTGACATTTTAAGTTGGAAAACCCAAGATTACCCAATATGGCTTTGATTCTTTTACACAGCATGTACAGACCTGTTGGAATTACTCCCATTTAAAGCCTTTGAACAAATGCACCACTCCTCCAAAACACTTTTTTATTTTTTTATTTTTGCATACCTGGATGCAGTTTTAACTTCCACTTTCCTTCTTTGTTTGTACCATCTGGGTAAAAGTCATACATATTGTCAACAATCTTCTGTTCAGTCTCTCCCAAATCTATGATTCTATGTCTTAAGTGGGACCTCAAAGAGGAAGATGTTGAAGTAGGCTAACTGTAGGGCAGCTATCCAAGTGAGTTTATTATACTGTACCTCTTTCAGCAGTAGTTGCAGCAGTCAGGCTAACCAGTTCAATGCAACCTGTCTGTTCGTCTTAACAAATTTTCTATTTCAAACTTTCTTCTAAGTGGATATTTTTTTCACAACTTTGGATGTTACTGGAGCCATCAAATGGAGTGAA
Organism: Sceloporus undulatus; assembly: GCF_019175285.1. Taxonomy (NCBI): domain Eukaryota; kingdom Metazoa; phylum Chordata; class Lepidosauria; order Squamata; family Phrynosomatidae; genus Sceloporus; species Sceloporus undulatus. The sequence continues at coordinate 3,235 of NW_024806765.1, read as the reverse complement.
ATGGATTGTTAGCCTGGCATCCCTCCAATTTTATTTGACATAAATATATAGGAAATAACACTATGATACACACAATCCTTTCAGATCCCAGTCTTTACATTCTGCTTGGCTCAATTATATAAGTGGCCCATTTCTTCTTCCAGAAGGTAGTGCCAAGCAGGGGTGTCACTAGGAGGGGTGCAACAGGTGCATACTGTGTGACGCCTCGCAAAGGGGTGAACACCCAGTAGGGCAGTCACTCCCATTCTTCCCGAGACTCCCTCGGTCACCCCTTTCCACCATCCAGGATACCTCTGCCATCCTTTGGCTGATGCTGGTGGGAAAGGGCTGCCTCCTGAGTCTAGACAAGGCTGCTGGCCAGGTGGCAAAAAAGTCACCTCCCTTTCCAACACACCAGCACCTCCACCACACCTGGAAGGGAATGCCAGAAGCATCCCACCCCCACCATGGCAGAGGTAATGGGTACAGAGAGGCAGCTAGAGGTGGCAGCATGAGTTACCACATGGGATGACACCAATCCTAGTGATGCCACTGTTGCCAAGGTTCATGTGCCATATTGTATTAAATGGATTCCCCACAATGAAAAAAAGATTCAGTGAATAATCTGTTACCAACTAGTAATCAAATTTTGAAAAACATATTTGCTTATAGATCACAAAGCTTTATGAAATATATGTCATTGCTGCCACTATGATGTTTTACAGCTGTGCAGAGTTGTGACTGCACTTGTCATCTGTAGCCCCATTGCAAGGGGGGGAGGGGAGACGCAAGGAGGCAGCCATTGGCCAAGGGGAGGGGTGCAGAGCACTGCACCTGGTGGGAGGGAAGATTGCCATGGTGGCTTGCCAGCAGGGAGAAGATTGCATCCCCTGGCAGTCTCTGCCCTCTAGCTCATTGCCCCTGGACTGTGGGGAAGGCCTCTTGCTAGTCCCCGGGGCAAAGCTACGTGGTGTGTGTTGTGTGAGCACAAGAGAAGGAGGTAAGATGGGAGGGGGAATAAAAAAGAGCGCAGGATGGATACCCCATGAATTCAGAGGGAAGGCTGCCAAAAACACACAGCTTATCCTAACTGTCCTACAACTACCAAAAAATGTCAAGGAAATGAATCCTAACTATATCAATCGATCAGTCTATTGTCCTACAGTCTGGTTGACTCTGCAGCACACAAGTTGATTTTAATAGGCTCGGATTCTTGTGCTTCGTTGTAGCTGCTGGGCTTTTTTCTTTGCTTGAATACGAGCACTTCTACGTAGTGTCTGAAGAGGTTGTGCCCTCTTCTCAGCTTCCTTCTGGGCCCTAATTCGTTCACTCCTATGAAGGGGAGGAGCACTCATGTCCTCTTCATCAATGTCGTGCACTGTGATATTCCTTTCACTGCTCTTGCTTGGTCGATGCAGCTCTGTTAGGCTGATGTCCCTCTGGGCACACTGCTGGTACTGAACTTCAGGCATATGACCACTGAGTTGTTGTGGTGCACACTGCTGGTGTGGGACTTCAGGCATACGGCCATTGAGTTGTTGTGGTGCACACTGCTGGTGCAGGACTTCAGGCATACGACCACTGAGTTGTTGTGGTGCACACTGCTGGTGCGGGACTTCAGGCATACAACCATTGAGGAGTTGTGGTGCACACTGCTGGTGCGGGACTTCAGGCATACGACCATTGAGTTGTTGTGGTGCACACTGCTGGTGCGGGACTTCAGGCATACGACCATTGAGTTGTTGCGGCATGAAGTCCATTCTCTGTGCATTGGCCTGCCGGACTTCGATACTGAAGGGGCCACCCAGGATCAGAACGCGGGAGGGCATCTGGGAGCTTGAGGCATGTGCAGCTTCTCTTCGAGGCCTATGGCTCCACTACCCAACAGAAAAAAGACGAAAAGGACAAATTCATTGACCAGACGTTTGAAACTGAAAGATAGAACAAGAGGCTGACAGACAGAGCAGGGGGGAGGGTCTGCAACCTCGCTCTGCCCTAGTGCCTGCTCCCAGAATATAGACATGAACACTCACAGGCTGGCAAATGTCCTTCTGAGGACGGCAACCACAGGTGGGTGCTCCTCGTCGCCCTCCAGAGTTTGCCTACCACTCTTCCACCCCCCATGCCGTTTCAGACCCATAGCTGTCTCTGAACTGTTAATATTTTTGTTTCAAAGCCTTCCAGTACTATTAAATTAAAAGTGTTTTGAAGAGTGGAGAAAAGAACTAGCCAGATTTGTGTGGGCAGGTAAAAAAAACCAAGAATAAAATGGAAATTATTAACAGATTCTAAATCTAGAGGAGGCCTTGGAATTCCAGATCTAAAATTATATTATTTTTCATGCAGGTTAGTTTGGTTGTCAAATTGGGTAAAACATTCAAATGAGAGAGTGTTGGCATTAGAAGGCCACAACAAAAGGTATGGCTGACATGAATATTTGATTTATGGTAAACTGAAGGAAAACAAAGAATTCACCAATTCATTAAAAAGCTGCTGCTGAGGAAAGGAACACACAGAAATTATGCCCTGGCTTGTACCCCTTTTATCTGGAAGTCCTGGGGGTAAAAGGTAGAGAGAGAGAAAGGTCTGTCCTCTACTTTTGAAATCCCTGGGGGGTGATCATGCAGGCATATACTGCAAAGCCCATATGTGTCTTCCCATAGTGCCTCTGGGAAAGAGAGAAGGAGCTTCTAATCACCCCAAGCCCCGTTGCCTCCCCCATTGCTCCCTGGGCTGTCTGGGGGTGATCATGCAGGCATGTACTGCAAAGCCCATCTCTGGCTTCCCATAGTTCCTCTGGCAAAGATAGAAGGAGCCTCTATTCCCCCAAATCCCTTTGCCTCCCCCACTGCTCCCTAGGCTGTCTGGGGGGTGATCATGCAGGCATGTACTGCAAAGCCC
>NW_024806765.1:0-255 GCF_019175285.1 Sceloporus undulatus | reverse complement strand
GTACTGCAAAGCCCATCTGTGTCTCCCCATAGTTCCTCTGGGAAAGAGAGAAGGAGCCTCTAATCAACCCAAGCCCCTTTGCCTCCTCCATTGCTCCCTGGGCTGTTTGGGGGGTGATCATGCAGGCATGTACTGCAAAGCCCATCTGTATCTCCCCATAGTTCGTCTGGGAAAGAGAGAAGGAGCCTCTAATCACCCCAACCCCTTTTGCCTCCCCCATTGCTCCCTGGGCTGTCTGGGAGGTGATCATGCAGG
>NW_024806764.1:0-3895 GCF_019175285.1 Sceloporus undulatus | reverse complement strand
TCAATTCCAATCTAGTATGATACCATGTGAAAAGATAATAAGCATAAACACATAGCAACATAATACAATATTAAAATATCCATCACTCTCTAGGTTCCCCCTCCTTTTCCAGAGACCAGTCTTTTATAATCAAGCCTCAGTTAGAAGGATGATTCCTGCACATCCCAATCCTAGCAAACAATCACATCTTTAGCCATGATCTCTCTACCTCTTTCTAGTATCTTCTATTAAAGCACATATTAAAACATATTATTTTAACCCCCCATAAATCCTATCTATGTTAATTCTACTCTAAACCTAAACCTATAAAACTTATGGCATGAATCCCTAAATGAATAAATGCATGAATAAAGGGATTCATGACATATTGGGACTTCAGGCTGGTGCTCCGTACCTGCAGCAATGAGATGGGACCATTGTGACCTCAATCTGATGCTCCTTTCCTGAAGGATTGAAACTGGTCCATTGTGATCTCAGCCTCAAGTTCCTTGCCTGAAGAATTGAGACGGTACTATTATGACTTCAGGGTGGTGCTCTTTACCTGAAGGATTTATACTGAACCATTGCAACCTGAGGCTGATGTTACTTACCTGAAGGATTGAGACAGGAGAATTGTTACTTCAGACTGGTGCTGTATACCTGAAGGATTGGGACTGGCCCATTGCGTGTCAGAAACAGTGTATAAGAGTTCTGTCATAAAGGGTAAAAATATTTGGTTATTAAAGTAGGAGTTATAGTTGTAGTTCATAGTAGGTAGTGTAGAGTGATGGGTTATAGAATAGCATGTAGTGGGAAATGTTAGAAAGACAGATGGAGTGGCTTTTAGATGAAGGAGGGCGTTTGGAGAGGGGCTGGGGTTACAGCTGGAGACTGGTTATTAAGGAGGAGTGAAGCTGGCTTGGGAACACCGCTCTTCAAGGGGAGGCTGTCTGGGAGAAGGGAAGGGAATTATAGACAACCTTGGTATCTATGCAACCTCCGCTTGTGTTGCTTTAGCTTGGGAATTGGGGGCTGGCTTAGGGAGGGGTTGAGTAAGTCCCTTTGGACTTCAGACTTGTCTTGGGAACACCGCTTTTCAAGGTGAGGCTGTCTGGGAGAAGGGAAGAATCTTAGGAAGAGTTAAAAGCTGAAGGAATTGATTTAAATTGGTTTGAATATTGACAAATTCAAGAGAGAACACGATGTGATTTAAGAATGGGGAGTGATTCAAACAAAATGTGAATTAGAGGAAATATTAGAAATTAGAGAAAACAAAAGAAGTATGATGGGCAAAATTTATAAAGTATTATTATTGTGGGACACGGAACAAGAAACCGTTAAAGAGGTAAAGTTGGATGAAGGACATATGACACGTGATTGATTATGATAAATGGGAAAACATATGGAAGAAAGATATAAATTTACATTGGCACAAAGCTTGAGAGAAAACTCGTTGAAAATGTACTTGAGATGGCATCTAACCCCAATAAAAATAGCCAAAATATATAAGAAAAGGAAGAATTTATACTGGAAATATGAAAAAACAGCAGGTTCCTGTTTTCATTGTTGGTGGAAATGCGGAAAAGTGAAAGAATACTGGAGGCAGAGAATAGATGCAATAAATACGATGCTAGAAATTACACCGGAAGAAACCCCAGGATGAATATTATTAAGCATGTTGGAGGAGAATACAGATAAGAAGTATGGGAGGATATGGATGTCTATGTTAGCTAGCGCCAGGGTTTATACGCGAGGAAATGGGAGACAAAAGGAATACCAAAGACAGAAGGATGGATTAACTCTCTCTATGATTTATTGCAGATGGACAAACTATCACCCATATTGAGAGAAAATTCAGGGGAAATTACATCAGAAGACTAGGGGAAAGTATTAGGTTTCATTAGGAAGAAATGAGGAAATGATTTGATTATCTATTGATGATCCTTCTTGTTGCACTTTAATTTACTAACTGTGTTATTCTTCTGTGTATTTTTAATTTAATGATATAAGAAAATAATTTGTATTTTTTAAGAGAAAGAGATAAACTAAGGAAGCAGTATAGAAACAAACAAACAAATAATAAAAAAGTGATATAGCGTATGCTAGAATCTCGACAATGATGATTATAGAGAAAGAAAAAGAAGACTGGAAAACCTAGTGGTTATTATCTGTGTCAAAGATATTTGTATCAGATACAAGATAGTAGTTGGGACATTTAGAAAGTATGGTATTGTTAAGATATTGAAGGAGGAGGGTATAAGCGAGAGAGCAAGGTATAAGAGAGTATTTAGTTGGATCATTCTCACAAAGTGGAGGAAGTCACAGATAAGTAGGAATTAGTGTGTTATGAATGTAAGAGTAGAGAGAAAGTTAGTGTTTAAGAAGAAAGGGGCCAAAGGCAAAGCAAGTGACTGACTTTCAAACAAGAAGACGACAAGAAGAATCAAGGAAAGCAAAGGTTCAGGTTAAAGAAGAAAGAAAGAGAAAGAAGAGGATCATGATAGAGTGAGAGAAATTTATAAAAACCAGCCAGCTTGTCTAAAAATTAATGGAGAACTAACAAAAGAATTTAATATTAGAAGAGGAGGGAGAGTCCGCTCTCGCCATTATTATTCATAACTGTATTGGAATTTTTGTTAAATAAGATTAGAAATAATTCAAGGCTAAAAGGGCTTAAAATAAAGGGAGAAGAAACAAAGGTGAGAGCCTTTGCGGACGACTTAGTTGTGATTCTTGAAGACCCGATAAATAATGCCGAACATTTAATGTGTGAATTAAATTGGTTCAGAAGACTATCAGGATTTAAGATCAACAAGAGAAAATCTATGATAATACCAAAAAATTTGAATAAGCAAGAAAAAGAATTATTGAAAACAAAAAACGGGATGTCACAAATAACGTAAAATATTTAGGAGTCAGGTTATCCAATAATAACATGAATCTTTTTGATAATAATTATAAAACAATGTGGAATAAGATATATAAAGAATTGTATAGATGTCAAACCTAAATGTACCCCTCCTTGGCAGAATAAATGCAATAAAAATGGCCATACTCCCTAAGAGTCCATTTCTTTTTTATGAATTTACCAATTAGTATAACCCCAAGAATCATAGATCAATGGAATAAAGAACTTAAACAAATTATTTGGAAAGGAAGTAAAGCAAGAATTAAGTGGAACAATTTAAAAGAGAAGGAAGAGGGAGAAGGATGTGCCATGCCAGATATAAACATCTACAGATGGGCATGTAAGATGATATGGCTACAGGAGTGGATTACATTAAATGATAAAACAACATTAAATGTGGAAGGACCAGCCATACGATTTGGGTGGCATGTGTTCCTATGGTACAATAAAGCTTTGGTGAATAACTTCAATAACAACCCAATTCGAAGAGCCCTTTTGGAAACATGGAAATTGGTAGAAGCAAAATTTGATTACAAAATACCAGATTGGGGATCAAGACAGGAGACTTTTGCTAATAGATGGGACTCAAAAAAAGATTGGTTAAGATATAATGATATAATAAAAATAAAGGAAAAACAAGAAATTTGTATGAAATCTAGGGAGGAATTGATTCTGGGGGAAAAGAAATAAATTGGTATAGTTATTATCAAATGAAATATAGATTTAATGAAGACATGAAGACGGTGGGAATTGAGATACAACAACAGAATTTGATGAATTAATAATGAAAGAAGAAGATTAAAAAAGTAGCTAAATATTATAAATTATTCAGAGATAGAGAGTTAGAAAAAGAACCAATAAAGCAAAACATGATAGACTGGGCAAAGGATATTGGACATGAAATCCCATTAGAAGCATAGGAGAAAGCTTGGGGAAAAACAAACTCTTTCACCAAATGTCAGGATTTAAGGGAATCTTTTTAAAAAATCAGCAATAGGTGGTATTATA